>NC_069131.1:16751096-17051096 GCF_026914265.1 Mya arenaria | reverse complement strand
TGGTTGATCCTCCAGGGTGTATTTAAAATATCGCAATTAATATTAGAACCGTTTCCGGATGGTAGTTTAATACTGTCATAAACAAAGACTTTTCTAACTATTAGAAAGAAAACGATCCTTTTCAGGGCCACTGTTAAAATATTATATAATAATTTAAAATGTGATATACATTATTTACATACAAAAAGGATTCTCACCCCGAAGGAACGGCAAATTGATAATATACAACGGCTGGTGGACTATTAAAACAACATATAAACAAACTCCCCGACGCCCTTCTTCACATAAATGTATGGGGTTTAATACTTGAAAAATAAAAAAGAATTAAATGTGAATGCTTGTGCTATTCTACAGGGGTGGCTCTGTTCAGTATTACTATTTTTCCAACCCTGGGATAGAGAAAAGAACGAGTTCGCCAGGTGCCATGATTTAGGCTACTTGAATACTCTCCATTGAAGGAGATACCATGTGGGAGGAAAGTGTCACGTGACAAATTCACTCAATGGCGGAGGATTAAACAGACGGACTAACGAAGGGTAATTTTACCGTTAAATTCACAATGATTGTTAAATAAAACACACACCACTAGTAGTTTATATACGGGTCAGAGTGTGCACAATTATATGACTACGATATATACTACTGGTCGATAGGTATTTCTCATGATCGAGAGTATAAACAAACTTGATCAATGAAAATCACGTGACCGTTGGAATGTGTGTCCCACGGTGAATACTATGAAGATTATAGTAAACAAAATTGTTAGGCTACTATTTAAGCTTTTAAGGTTTAGTTGTGGTTGGTCAAATTTTGTTACTAATTTCCAACCGGTATAATTTGTTGATAAGAATATTTGGCTAGGCCTTGTATTCTTCACTTAGTTTTTCAATTTATGATGGATAATTAAATGTTATTTTTGCTAGGAGTCTTGTGGTACTGAACGGAACCTTCCCTACACCTGACCTGGGTAGGATAAAGCTGCCGGTAAAAGGGGTAACATTAATTATTAAATAAGATAAAATATAAATTAAAAATGTAAATAATAGCTTAGATTATACATGATGTTCAAAAATGAACAACATATAGAGCAGACTGTTCCTGACAGTTATGGGGCAATTAATTAAAAGTGCCGACAGCTTTCAGACAACCGACCTTTATATATAAAAATAAAATTAAAAATAATGTAACATATTGTATATTATGATATACAACACATTGTACATTATGTCTAAATTTTGTCGGTTATCCGGCAGTCAACCAGGAATTTGGCAAGTGACCTGAAGACAGACCTTTGGGCAGCCTTGCTTTGGTTTAGAATATTATTTATATTATAATCCAAACCAGAAAAAGTTAGGGCTGCCATAAGTTCTGCCCTCTGGCCCCTGTAAGTGTCACAGTGTAACAGAATGTGGGAAGTGTCACAGGTCACTCCACACCGAGCAAAGTTCGGATCACTTTTAAGAATATATGTTCCAGCACTTCCAGTCTCAGCCTCGTTATGCATTTATCAATTCTAAAGAAATAAGAATATTTGTTTGGAGGCTGGAGACTCACAGAGGTCCTATCAAATGTATTAATGTATGTTTTAGGTGTCCTCGCCGACCGCCATTCATTTATGACGTGCCGGTGGGCTAGTGAATAGACCTCTGTGGGTGCAAGAGGGACCGGATCATTCACCTCCACACGCCTGAGGCCATCCTTTGCAAGCCCGTCAACCACTTCATTCCCCTTCAGGCCGACATGAGCTGGGACCCATACCATGGTAACCTTTAAGTTTTTCTCCAGACACTTATTATTTTGTTCCAAAATGTCATTTATCAAATCCGGTCTGCTACCTCTATTTTGTATAGACTGCAATGATGATAGCGAGTCTGAGAGGATAGCAGTATGTATGGGCTTGTTACTGATAACCCAGTCTAGTGCATCTTTAATTGCCTAAAGTTCAGCCGAAACCATGGAGAGATGGTTGCTGAGTCTTTTAGTATTTTTGATATTTTTGGATGGAATATAAAAGGCACATGCAATTATGCCGGTTTCTGGGTTTTTAGATCCATCTGTGTAAATTTTTAAATGCTCAGCATAATTTTGGTCAATATGAGAGACAGTTTCAGCTTTGACGAGGTGCGGCAAGTCTGATTTCGTTATTTTTTTAGAGATAGAAATGTCAACTGAAAGGTCCTGGAGGGTCCACGGAGGAACCTTAGACGGCCTCAGGTCTGCCACACTTACATCTTTGAGCCCGGCCTCCTCAACAATGCTTTGGGTGTAAGCGCCAAAAGGCATCGCTCTATGTTTACCCTTGTCATATTTTGCCTTGATGAAGAAGCCGGTCCCAAAGAGGTCACTTACAGGGTTAACTATTTTCCGGGACTGTACCCTAGCCCAGAAGTTAATGATTTGTTGTCTCCTCCGCAGGGTCAAGGGAAGTATCCCCGCCTCTTCCTCGAGCATGCATGCATGGGTACAGGGAAGGGCTCTCAGAGCTATTCGAAGGGCTTTATTTTGTTTATTTTCCAAGATCTTAAGACTGTTTGGCGAGGCATTAGCATAGACTTGAGCACCATAGTCTATTTTTGAACGTATTAAGGACTTATATATGACCAATAGACTGTGTTTGTCTGACCCAAAATCTGTTCCACATAACATTCTCATTAGATTTAATTTCTTTTCACATCTTTCTTTTATGATCTTATAATGTTGTATAAATGAGAGACGTGGGTCAAGATAAAGGCCTAAAAAACGTACAACTTTTTCAAAGATGATCTTTTGACCTCCTAAAAATACGTCCACGGTTTGCCTTGGATTGTTGCCAAACAGCATGTCTACAGTTTTTGTTGTTGAAAGTTTGAAGCCCCAATCTATGGACCAATTCCAAATGGAGTCCAGACCTTTTTGTGCTCTTATTTTCTGGTCTTTCAAGTTGGACCCCATTGGCCATGTGCCGGAGTCATCGGCAAACTGGCTAATAACCATACCTGATTTTTTTATTATTTCAGGGAGTTCATTGATAATGATTGAGAAAAGAATGGGGGAGATCACAGACCCCTGGGGCGTTCCTCGTGATAGTTCTGCGGGATCCGATATCTCTCCCCCAACTCGGACCATGATCTTTCTGCCCTCTAGAAAAGCTCTGAGATAGTGAAAACAGTTACCAGTTATGCCATATTTCCGCAGCTTTTGGAGTACTCCAAAATGCCATGTCAAATCAAACGCAGCCTGTAAATCCAAAAAAATAGAAAGGACATAGCGACTTCTATTTTTGGCATATGTGACATCGTGTTGTAGACGACCAAGCTGATCCAATGTGCTCCGTCCTTTCCGAAACCCGGATTGGAAGCGGTTAAGAATTCCATTGGATTCAAGCACGTGCTCAAGTATGTTTTTAATCATTATTTCGAGAATTTTGCCCTCATGAGATGTTAGACCAATGGGCCTGTATGACTTAGGGTCGCTTTTGAGGCACAGCATGGGCTGTTTTCCACTCGGAAGGAACCACCCCACCCCGCCAGACCATGTTATACAGATGCAGCCAGATTTGAAGGGTTGCATCCGGCATGTGCCCAAATATCATATAGGATATTCTATCAGCCCCGGTGGCGGACTTTCTCCTGCTAGCAATGGCTGACCTTACCTCACAAAGTGAGAAAGGTAAATTTAGTAGAGTTGAGTTGTCTCCTGGCTCATTTAAAATATCTTTATGTTCTTTCTCGAACCGTGTTTGGAAGGCCAAAGTTTCAGGTGGAAGATTACTATCACTAGATATTGATTTGTAATGTTTTATTAAAAATTGAGCCTTTTCAAGGGGATTTTTAGCAATTTTATCTCTGTATTTAAGTAGTGGTATAGGGCAGGTAGAATGACCTTTTATTCCGTGGAACTTGTTCCAAAAATCCTTACTATTTGACTTATTTAACCTAGCAGATTCACAGAAATCTTTCCAATTCTGAGTTTTGACCCTTAAAATCACCCTCTTAACTTCTGTTTCCAAAGACCTATATAAAATTAAATTATCAGGTGAGGGATTTCTTTTAGGTTATTTAATATCTTTTTTCTACCCTGTACAGCCTTGGAGCATTCGTCCGTCCACTATGGGACCGTTTGACGTTTGGGCCGCTTACCGGAAGAGGAGGGAATACAACTCTCAGCTATGGATAGAATTTTATCAGTCAACTGCCGATTAAAATGTTCCAGCTCATCCAGATCAAAGTCAGAGAGAGAGAGAGAGTCCCAGACACAATCTTTTGAATTCACACCAATCAGCCTTTTCAAAGTTAAAGGATGATTGGCAAGTGTCATGTGAATTTAACCCTTCGATATTAACATTGTTGAGGGCTATAAGGCAAGGAAAGTGATCCGACCCAAGATTGCCGTCTAGGACCCCCCCCCCCCTGACGCGACACCTGCCAAACAGACACTGACTATGGTGAGGTCAATGCACGTGGAATTAGCTTGTGGATCAAACCTGGTGGGTTCACCATCATTCAGGACTACCAAGTTTGAGTCTTCCATCCAAGTACAGACGTCCTCACCGTATTTACAGACTTTGAGCAACCCCACACTGGGTGATGTGCATTGAAGTCCCCAGTGTATACCAGTTTCATTATATTTGTTTTACTCCGTATATTACTCTCGAGTGTAGTAAGAGCCTGAATGTTACAGCCCCGAGAGTAGACATTTATAAGAACAAAGAGTTGGTGCTTTGTTGGGTAAACAATAATTGCCAGTGCCTCTATGGCTGTGCCGCCATCCTTTTTTAACGGAACAGAGATTGGAAGAGTCTGGTATTGGATAGTGTGCTTTATATAAATTGCTAACCCACCGGCTACATTATCATTTAAGTTTGTATGATTTATAAACTCTGTATAATAGCCGGGGATTGATTTTGATGTATTCCCCTTAAAGTTAGTTTCTTGAATGCACACTATATCATTACTATTTATATCTGTTAGATGTTTTAACTCTGAATGTTTACTAGATGAAAGACCCCCACAGTTGAATGATAATATTTTAGGATGAACGTATAAGATAAGGCTCGTGCCACCCACCCTGACGTACCTCGGGAGGCTCGCCTGGGTGATAAAACTTATCCCCACCAGCCGGGGTAATCCCGGTGGTGGTGGGGCCTCCAGACGCTCCAACCCCAATATATGGCACTGGACGCCTGGCGGCAACTCCAGACGATCCCCAAGGCCCGCCAGGTCCTCATTCTCGGGAACCCCAGCCAACACTCCACGAACTTTGTGTAGGGAATGGGGTAGGGAAGCACGACAGTCAACCCGCATGAGTTTAAAACTGCCCATATTTATTAACTTGACAATTGCCTGGGCATAAACCAGTTCCAGGAGAATGGCCCCAGAGCCTAGTGGGACTGATCGTTTGACCAGGCGGGGGAGGAGCTGACCCAGTTCTGATGCCAGTTTGATTATGGACCCCTGGCTGGTCAGCTTCAACCCCCCCCCCCCCCCGCCGTCCACAATAGCTCGAGGGATACACTTGTGCATCATAGTGTTATGAGTTAAATGATGACTATCCCTGGTGCACAGTGCCTCCCCAAGCATAGGAGACAGGTCATTTGACTGTCTCCTGGTATTGTTTTTTGAAGAAAGGTATCACCAGCCATTGTTAACAATTAAGTTTGTAATAAAATCAACAAGCAAATAATAAAATTTAATGGGGAACCTAGCCCCTATATGTAGAAATGCTAAGACTTTTGTATAAGATGTTGTGTAAATAATATTGGTGTAATAAATATTGTTAAAAATATTGTTATTGTTATTAAAAATAATAAAAAGTCCAATGCACCGATAAATAAGCCCACAAAATTTATTGAAATAAAGGTGGAACTACTTGACATTTAATTAAGTACTACTGAAGGGTTTAAATTTAGAATTTAGTTTAGTCAAGCAGTAGCCTAAATAAAACCGAAAGCTAAAGGGAAATAAATAATAAATACACAAGGGAGAGAACACTGCAAAAAACCAACGTTTGACCTTGGCTTTTGTTTTTCACAATAATTAATGTCTTTCTGTCGAGCTAACTAGTTCACAAAGTCATGGAGGGCTAAATGTTCACTACAGGTTCGCAAATTGTCAGTTTATTAACTTCTGCAGGCTATCGTCTTCTATAAATTCTTCTTATCTATTTTCGCTTTGTATATACGGCCATTGACCGGAAACGATGATGGATATCTAATCAATAAAATGTTTATGTTTTATACAACACCAAAGAGCTTGAGCAATAAATGTCTCTTTAATTAATTACAAAAACAAACAACTTTAACTATTCGCACTTACCAATTACATTTTTGTATCATCCAATTATGACAGTTTGTTATATTGACACGCACGGTATTTTGCGACATGCTGCAAACCGTCATGACTATTTTCTCACCTACGTCTCGATCTACAGTTCGACATAAAGAACATAGGAAATGTGTGAAAAACGAGGTCGACATAGCGAAAAAGTCGAGATAAAAAATCGACACAAACAGATTTATTTTATACAGAATAAGAAGGAATAAATTCGGGACCGGAAAAAAGTCGACATAACCGGAAAGTCGACTTATCCGACGTCGACATAACCGAGGTTCGACTGTACTTCCAAAAAAAAAGTTGTATTTTATACAAAAACATGTTAAAATATGTTTACCATAACAGTGGGGCCGATAATAAAATTTGTACCGTCAGCTTCCAGAAAATCGACCAAATTGTTCAGGCGATCCTGAAGTTTGAAGGAAAACTAGTAAAACTCCAAAACTAGTGAATACTTAAAGGGAGATACATCCAAGGAGGGCAGACATGATCAGACATTATCACCCCTTCCCCCGAGAGCATCCTCTGTATAAAAAGTTAATTAACATGTATGAATAAATTTTGATCAAGAGTAAATTATTTCAGTTAATGCTCTAATAATCCGTGGTTTCAATTCCAATAGGTATTTTATTATTTATTTAAATCTTGACGGTTATCTGGCAGTCAACCAGGAGTTTAGCAAGTGATTTGAAGACAGACCTCCGGACGGCCCTGCTGGGGTCAGACTATTAATAATGTTGAAACCGAAAGCAGATGTCCTAAGGTCCACCCCGGAAGAAGTATTTCGCCCAATCTTACTCTCGTTAAACATTTGTCTATTTGTCTATTATTAAGGAAGCAGAGTATCTGATAGGTGGTTGAAGACTCACCGAGACCCTATCAAATGTATTATTGTATGTTTTAGGCCGCCATTCGTTTGGGACGTGTCGACAGGCTAGTGCAAAGACCTCTGTGAGTGCAACATACGTTTAGGACCTGTAAAAGGCTAGAGGAAAGACCTATGTGTGTGCAATATAGAGCGGACAATTCACCTCCACATCAGTGAGACATTCCTAGGCCAACCCATCAACCACTTCATTCCCCTACCAGCCGACGTGGGACCCATACCACGGTAACCGTTTAGTTGTTCTCCAGACACTTATTATTCGGTTCCAAAAAATCTTTAATTGAATCGGGTCTAGAGCTTCTGTCTCTTTTTCTATAGACTGCAATAATGATAACGAGTCTGAGAGGCAGTATGTATGGACTTGTTACTGATAACCCAGTCCAATGCATCTTAAATAGCCAGGCATTATACCGAAAAGATAAGGATGTGATTGCTGAGTCATTTAGCGTTTTAAATAGTTTTGGATGGAATATAAAAGGCACATGCAACTATGTCAGATAACCGGTTTTTAGACCCGTCAGTGTATATTTTAAGATGCTCAGCATAAGTTTTATCAATATGAGAAATAGTTTTATCTTTGACGAGGTGCGGAAACATTTAGATTCTTTGGCGATTCCTTAGCGATAGAAACGTATACTGAAGACTCTTGAGAGGAACCATAGAAGGCGTCAGGTCTGGTAAAGTTACATCTCTTGTCATGGCCCCCTCAAAAATGCTTTATGTGTGTATGGACCAAAGGGCACAGCTCTGAGCTTACCATTAAGTATCAAAATAATAATTATACATCATTTTGATACTAAAGTAAAAAAAAACAGTTAAGGTATACATAACATTTTTTAGTATTGAAAGTAGTTACAACACATACACAATAAGAATTGAACATTGGCCATTGCAAGTGCCCATTTCTGGGCTAACTCTATGTGCATCTAAAGTGCCAATATCTGACCTAGCACCCTGTCCTTTCCAACTTCTTTCTGTAGCCCTGTGTATTTAGTTTAGATGAAGTAGCCGGGCCCCTTCACTTACCGGGTTGCATATTTTCCGGGACAGTTTCCTAGCCCATTAGTTAAGGTAGCACACCCCTAATGAAAACCTCCACAAGAAAACTCTTCACTTTAAATGCTTTAGCCATTATGTTGTTAAGCACATGACTACAAATCTTTTTAGGGTTTCATGGTAGCGGTACGAATCGATCCAGAAGCATATTTCATTTTTCTCTTTTATTTTGTGATAAACTTTCATTTTTGCAGAAGATTTTACATTAATGTCATTAAGAAGTAGTTAATTTCAGTTTAACACATAAACATTAGCTTCTTTGATGATTTTCTTACTTACAGTCACGGCTGAAAAAGGTTGAGAATTTCAAACCTTTAATTGTTTTAAACGAGACGGTAAAACATTCTGATTTTGTTGAAAGTTCCAAAAATGTTAAACTTTAAGTTAATTATTTATAAAGAACAGGTCATGAGTATTTCTAAAACTTTTTGATTTTACTATTAAACGTCAAGGTTCCAATTTGTATATGTTAACAGTGTGTTAATACCATATGGCTATTTCACTACAGTTTGATTATATTTGTTGATGATTTGATCAATAATGTAAAGTTAATTCTAAAAACAAGCATATATTTTGTTACTCTGATATAAAATTATTACCAACATGTTGAAAAATAAATGGAATAAAGGATTTTTCTTGTCTAGGGAGATGTCGTTTGTATAAAAAATATGAAATGGGGGGGGGGGGTAATTTAAACTTAAATAAAATAGGTATTTGACGGTAAATTTCTTTTGAATATTGTTTTTAAAAAAGGAAATAATACACGTGTAGCAATTATCAAGCTGATAATAGTTTTTATGATGCCCAGGGTTGCTACCGTATAAGTTTTATTTCACCTTCGCATGTACAAGGGAAGTACCACCGCCTCTTCCTCTGGCATGTATGCAGGTGTACAGGGTAGGGCTCTCAGAGCTACACGAATGGCTTGATTGTGTGTGTTGTACAATACCTTAAGACTGTTTGGCGAAGTGTGACAACCTGATCATTTCATAAATTCATTATATTAATTAATAAAGCGCGATCATGTTCTGCTCGTAGTTAATGTTGTGTCATTGTCTTGTTATGTATGTTACATGTATGTAAATGTTTAAGTTTGTGACGTATGAAAGTAGTTGGTTCAGTATGAGTGATTTACCTATTTATAGATTTATAGAGGGCGCTTTTACTAATCAATTTACCCGTGCTAACTTTCCCGGTCACTCATTCCTGTACTGAACACCGCAACCAACGGACCACTATTCATTGTTTACGTAAAGTGTTTAATATTCTTGCAAAAGAGTATTTTGCTGCCGGTAGGTTAGATTGTTATTTCATATTAGATCGAGTGTATTGTTTTACTTTTATTCATTATATATATGTATATATTGTGTAATTATCATTAATTATTGTGTTATTATTAAATACTACTGCAAAAAGGTGATGAATCATCTGTTATATTGCAGGCTTCATCTTCAACATCTGCAATAAATATATATTCAAGACCTACAAAGGCGTTATATTATACCCCCGCTTACAGAAGCATTAGTATATACTTGAGCTCCATAGTCTATTTTTGAACGTAATTAGGGCTTATTAATAACCAGAAGACTGTGTTTGTCTGACCCAAAATATGTTCGACATAATACTATCATTAGGTTCAAGTCCTTTTCACATCATTCTTTTCTTTTCTTAACATGTTGTAAGAAGAATGAGAGATATGGGTCGAGGTAAAGGCTTTAAAAACGTAAAACATTTTAACTTTAAAATGATATTTTGATCTCCTAAAGTGTTGCCAAACAGCATAGTTTTTGTTGTTTGAAATTTTTAAGCCCCAATCTATGGACCAATGGTCAACCCTGTTTTTTACCTTAATTGCAAGAACTTTGCCCGCATGTGAGGGTAAACATATGGACGTATATGACTTAGGATCGTTTTTGTCTTTCCAGAATTTTGAAGACGCACAACGAGGACCGTTATCCTCTCGGACGGAACCAGCAAACCTCGCCAGACTAAGTTATAAAGATGCAACCAGATTTTAAGGTTTGAAACCGGAATGTGCCCAAACACCAGATAAGAGATTCAGCTCCGTTGGCGGACTTCCTCCTGCTGCCAATGGCTGATTTAAGCTCACTAAGTGAGAGAAGTAAATAAAGAGGCGTTGAGTTTTATTCCGTCTCGTTTAAAATATCTATATGTTCATTATCGAACCGATTTTGGAAGGCCAAAACTTCAGGCGGAAGATTCTATCACCGAATACTGATTTTTTATGTGTGATTAAAAATTGAGCCTTTTCAATGGGATTGTTGGCAATTTTATCTCTTTATCTAAGTAGTGGTACAGGGCAGGTAGAATGACCTTTAATTCAGTGAACCTTGTTCCAAAAATCCCTAGTATTTGATCCTTGGAATCACATTTTTAGCTTAAGTTTCCAAAAACCTTTATGAAATCATATTGTCAGGCGAGGGGTTTATTTTAAGGTTATTAATTGCTTATTTTATACCCTGTACAGCTTTGGAGCATTTTTCCGTCCACTATCGGACCGTTTGACGTTTGGGTTAATAACCGGAGGAGGGGATACTACTCCAAGCTATGGACAGGATTTTGTCAGTCAACTGACGATTAAAATGCTCCAGATCATTCAGATAAAAGTCAGAGAGAGAAAGACACAATAATGTGAATTCATACAAGTCAGCCTTTTCAAAATTAAAATTTGGCAGACGACTCTCCCGTGAATTTGACGTTCGTTTTACCTTTTGGAGGGCAGTATGGCAAGGAAAGAGATCCGACCCTAAATTGTCGTCTAGGACCCCACATGACGTAACACCTGTCAAACAGACACTGACTATGGTGAGGCCATTACACATGGGTTGATATTTCTATCCAGGTAAAGACGTTCTCACAATATTTACAGACTCTTGAACAACCCCAACCTGGGTGATGTTCATTAAAGTCACCAGTGTATACCAGTTTCATTATATTGGTTGTACTCCGTATATTACTCTCCTGTGTGTGAAGTGCCTGAATATCACAACCCCGAGAGCAGACATGTTTTAGAACAAAGAGCTGGTGCTTTGTATGGTGAGCAATAATTGCCAGTGCCTCGATGGACGTGCCACCATATTTTTTAAGGGAACAGTGACCTGCAGGGCATGGTATTGAACATTATACTTAATAAATTGTTAAGCCTGCAGAGACATTATCATTTAAGTTTGTATGATTTGAAATTTAATAAATGTGATAGCCGGGGATTGTTTTTTTAGTTAGTCCTCTTAGTTTCTTGAATGCACAAATATCAATCATATTTGAATCAGTAAACTATTTTACTTCCGAGTGTTTATTGGCGGAAACACCCTAACACTTGAATGAACATATTTTTAAATCCTTATCCATTTATAATGATATTAAACATGCAGAGGAGATTAGATATTTTGGGTTTGCCCATTGGAGACTAGGAGTAAAGTCTACGACTCAACTAATCCTCCTAGCCTTCAGTTGACCAGGTATCTATGGACCCCTGCAGTGGTTCGCTGGCAAGTTATATGATGGCCACATGGGACCACTTCAGCCTTGCGGACTTATCCTAAATTTCTTAAATTGTCTGAATTTCTTTCATTTTAAGATTTTACCAAGTTTGTCTTATTTTTAATTTCTATATAAGGGCATGAACAGTGTTTTAACTAGAGATAAAAAATGGTTAGATATTTTTAGTGGCCATTAACTTATTGAGTTACTAACCTTTAAAACTGTAACCATATTTGGAATTGGGCTATGACCACATATTGGGGTTGTTTCATATCAATTTAATATTCCAGTGTTACCTTTTTGTTATGCCTTTATACTAGAGTTATGGGAGGACCGGTTTGTAGCAGGGCTATGGTGGTTAACATTTTGGGGAAATAGATATTCCATTTCACGGGATATATCTTCAGCTGCTTTCAGTGTTATACAATGAGCAGCCATGATGGTTGCGATGCCTCAGGTCTTTAAATAGATACACACTGCCTGTAGGCAGCTTAGTGTGAATTACCACAGTTTTTACAGTTTACGGTTTTGATTTTTGCTATACATATTAGATTGTGCGAAAGCCCACCTACCACATGCTACTTAAAATATGCACTTAGGGGCCTAATGCCTAAACCCCTGACATTTTATACACCTATCATGGTCCTCCTGTCTAGGGTGAACATATAAAATAAGGCTTGTTCCGCCCGATCTTACGCACCCTGTGAGGCTCGTCTGGGGAATAAAAGTTATTCCAACCAATCGCGGTAATCCCGTTGGTGGTGGGGCCTCCAGGCGCTCCAGCGCCAAGATATGGCACTGGTCGCATGGGGGCAGCTCCAGATTGGTCATTTAAACTGAGCGTTGATTGGTCAAAATCCAGCTTTCTGAACTGGTCAAAACAACTATTGTATAATTAAGTATCAAATAAGATTCAGGCTTGTAATATCAGCTTTGCGTTTTAAGATAATGTTATTGACTCTGGAAAAGCTTATTTAAGTTAAAAACAACAAAATAGCGATTTATATCAATCATAAATGTCATTATTATATTTATATCCCGAACATGTTTTCTCAGTTTTACACGGCAGTGATAAAATTCGTCACAATACATTCTAGCTCTGGTGGAATGAAGTAACTGCGCATGCAAACCCAAGCCCAGATAGTTAATTGTTAACAAGTGCAAATTAATTTTACTAATATAATTTTGATGGTTTGGCAAAAAGTTAATTTAGTCAGAATAACCATTCACGACCAAAATGTCTTTTCTATATATATACAAATCCAAGAAGTATGTAAATGTCGTATTAACAGTTCAAGTTTTGCTTAAAAAAATGCTGACATGAAAACTACCAAATGTGGATTGGCGTGTTTACCGAATTGCCTGATGTTTGCAGCTACCTAAAGAAATTCCAATGCTACGACTTGCAGCATCTCGTCCTGCATGTCACCAGATATATATTTGTCTGTTTTCTTCTCTAGCCACCTGAGCACTGGCTCGTCTTCTTCACAATTATGCATATTTAAACAATCTAGACAATCTTGACCATTGATTTGTGTTGTTTTGTAATCAAGTTAAACATAACACATTCAAAAGTGTCTGGATTATCGTCAAATCTTCGATTTTTATTTTTTATGTGTGTGCCATTTACGTATGCTGGATTGTATAATTCGTGACTAATTGGATCTTAGAAAATAATGTTTCGTATTTTCATAACAGTTAAATACCCAGAGATATTTTGGAGATTCCAATATACTAGTATTTTTGATAATTCGTTCAATTATCACAAGTTATTCATCAGTATGTTGAATGGTACATTTTATAAGTTTTGAAAATATTTTCCATACCATGCACATATTTCTATCTACCTCTCCTGGTAGCACGACAAACGTTGAAAATACATTTTAACTATGCAAACAGTTCCCTGCAGTACTTACGGTACTTTGATTAAATTTACAATAATTTTCAAACGTTTGAACAACTGTCAGCTTGGATTTCTATAAATAAGGTCAAACCCCTCAAAACTTCTGTTTCGTCGACCCTTTCAAGGCGGTGGCCCCAACATTTTATTAAACATGTAGTGTTCTGTCTGTCTGGTTTACACATGATGTGTTTCCCGATCCAAGGGAGTGACCCCAACATGTTATTATACATGTATGTTCTATCTGGCTGGTTTACACGTGGTGTGTGTCCCGTTCCAAGGGAGTGGCCCCAACATTTGATTATACATGTAGGTTATTGCTGGATGGTTTACACGTGATGTGTGTCCCGTTCCAAGGGAGTGGCCCCAACATTTTAATATACATGTAGTGTTCTGTCTGGCTGGTTTACACGTGGTGTGTGTCCCGTTCCAAGGGAGTGGCCCCAACATTTTATGATGCGTGTAGGTTCTGTCTGTCTGGTTCACACATGGTGTGTGTCCCGTTCCAAGGCGGTGGCCCCAACAGTTTATTATACATGTATGTTCTATCTGTCTGGTTTACACATGATGTGTGTCCCGTTCCAAGGGGGTGACCCAACATTTTATTATACATGTATGTTATATCTGGCTGGTTTAAACATGATGTGTGTCCCGTTCCTAGGGGGTGCCCTAAACATTTTATTATACATGTATGTTCCAGCTGGCTGGTTTAAACATGATGTTTCTGTAACGATTCTCATGACAATTATCTTAAAGAATGTGTTACGCTTTGATATCATAATTGTAAAAAAGTACCAAATTGTAAAAAAAAATTGTGTCGGAGACCGGGTTCGAACCCGTGTCGCCAAATTGCAGTCCAGACTCGTATCCACTGAGCTACGACGGCTAACTCTAGGAAGGTGACATAATTAAGCTATACACCTACTTCGGTAATATCACGTGATAACACCGACTAGCCAACTAGCCAATCACGCATAAGGAATGAATTCTACCTGGTAGGCATACTAAGTAATCTTTTTTAATGGAAAAATACGAAATAACTGCTAAACTTAAATAAATGGTAAACTATGTGGTACTTCAGTTAGTAAGTTTCAATGCATTGTACATATCGATACCAAGTTTATGTCAGTTTTCGACAATTTTCTTCTGTTTCCACTATTTTATCATACGGAGTACAGCCCCTTTAAAGAAGCGGAGCTCACGGAGAAATTTCTTAAAAAAAAGGACCGACTTGTTAGTGTAAGCACCTTTCAAATGGCATCAGCTTTAAAATGAATCCGTGCGCCTTTCAAAAAGACCTGTCAATCACTGCAAGATAGTGTGACGCCATTTAAATCAGAGTTGACACAGTAATCTGGCTATTGCAATACAAACAGTAGGCGTGACTATATCCGCATGCGCAGTTATTGCAATTTACTTAGTTATAAAAGTTGTCTTCTGCAATAAGTATCGAATCTTCACAAATAAGAATCTCAAAATTTTAAAAATAAAGCGCCCCTGATTGGCTGCCAATGTAGGGCAAACACTAATTTAGGATAACTATCGTTTTCAAGGGTTATCATTGTAAACAATATTGTCTGCGGAAATCAACATTGGGTTATGACCCCTGATCTGATTGGTGTGAATAAAAGGATCGTGTTCTTGCTTTGAAACCAACTGTAGTGCGTTCAGTATAGATGTTTTCGGCGAACGTTTGCTGTTTGGTTCTCCGCTTGCAGTTTAAGCGCTGCCTTGCAACAGGGTTACAAAACGAAGCGAATGCGAGCGTTTTGTAAATGCTCGCCTTACTGAACGCACCGAAGTCAAGGGTGCTTAAATTAAAATTATTGCATACAATGTGTGTTTTGGGTTCGTTATCGTGGTGTGTTAAAACGCAAAAACCCGGGCGTTATCGGTAGAAAGCGTGCATTTTAAGTTAATTCACGTGCCGTTAATGACCGACTTTTTTTTACATAAGCGCTTTCAGGGCTCGCATCATAACAATGGCAGCTGAGCGACCTGGTTTTTGACCGAAAGTGGGTTAACGATGCCAACTTTTGCACAAAAACAAATTTCAGCATACATAGCTGTATACAAATATCAACATATTCAATAAACCGCATTCAATTTACATATTTTCTTCTGAGTTGTCTTTTCCTGGCAAGCTGATGTGTTTTTACTAGATAGTACTTTCTGCAGTTGGTTTGACTATTTGCTTGCTTTAAAAGCACTAAATAAAGTCTAAAACGTTCAATTCTTCCGAACATTAGTTATTTTTGTCGATTTTATTCAAAACAAACGACTTATATGGACATGATTCCATTACGTCGTTTGCAATGAACAAAGAAATTTCAAATATTTTTTCTCTGATGCTGAAGATGCTTTAGATTTTATCAAGAACATGTTAAGATTTTTTTCAGGCTTAAATTAGTTATCAAAACAAATTAAGGTTAAAATTTCGGATGAATGCCGGGTGAACAATAGAAGGAGCTCGTAAAAGTAAATAATAGTGATTCATTGTAGTGTTTTAGCACGTATGTTTTATAGTGTTTATTAATTGTAGTGTTTTAGCACGTATGTTTTAATACTAAGTTCAAATTGACTTCAAGGTAAAATATAAAATAGTGTGGCTACTGCATTGGGAAGGACAACGAAACGTAAGTTTTGAGGGGTTTTACTTTGTTAGCAAACATATGTCAATAATTGCAAACTTCATCAAAGTAATGTAAGTAATGCAGGGGACTGATGGCAGGATGCTGCCTTGAAAGGCATATTGAAATATGTCTATGGTATTAAATTTGAATAAATTGGACCAGCCCAGCAGGGAATGTTGCGACGCGGCTTCGCGAAAACGATAATGATAACACGACAATACGATAATGAAAATGCGACAGTAAGATGATGAATACGCGACAATAGGATGATGATAACGCGACAGTACGATGATGAAAAAGCGACAGTACGATGATAAAAATGCGACAGTAAGATGATGAATACGCCACAGTAGGATGATGATAACGCGACAGTACGATGATGTAAAAGCGACAGTACGATGATAAAATGCGACAGCAAGATGATGATATCGCGACAGTACGAGAATCAAAACTCGACAGCAAGATGATGATAACACGACAGTGCGATGATGAAACCGCGAAATAACGATGATGAAAACGCGACAGTACGATGATGAAAACGTGACCGATGAAAACGCGACATTACAATGATGAAAACGCGACAGTACGATGATGAAAACGCGACAGCAAGATGATAATAACATGACAGTACGATTATGAAAACGCGACAGCAAGATGATGATGATAACGCGACATTACAATGGTGAAAACGCGACAGTATGATGATGAAAATGCGACAGCAAGATGATATGAACACGACAATACGACGGTGAAAACGTGACAGCAAGATGATGATAACACGACAGTACGATGAGGAAAACCCGACATTATGGTGGTAAAACGCGACAGTACGATGGCGAAATGGCGACAGTACGATGGCGAAAACGCGACAGTACGATGATGAAAACGCGACGGTACGATGATGATAACACGGCAGTATGGTGGGGAAAACATTACAGTAGGATGGCGAAAAAGCGACAGTACGATGGCGAAAACGCGACAGTTCGATGATGAAAACGCGACAGTATGCTGATAATAACATGACAGAACGATGGCGAAAACGTGACAGTACGATGGAGAACACGCGACAGCACGATGATAATACCACGACAGTAGGATGATGATAACGTGACAGTACGATGCTGAAAACACGATATTATGATGATCAAAACACGACAGTAAAATGATAAAAAAACACGACAGTGCGATACTACGATAACGAAAACGCGACATCACCATATTACCATGATGAAAAGGCAACAGTCCGATGGTGAAAATACGATACTATGTTGCATTATGTTCATCGTACTGTCATGTTATCGAGTATTCGTTATCGTACTGTCGTGTTTTCAAAATCCTACTGTCGCGGTTTCGTTATCATAGTTTCGTGAGTTCGCGTTTTCATCGTCGTACTTTCGGTATCGCGTTGCAGTTCACCATAATCATTGGCGATGGCCATAACAGCATTCCACTTTACACGAACACATCCAATCAATGTATTGCAATGAATACAATATAATGTACAGTTTATCATTTATATACATCTTAATCAGTAAGTTTGACTTCAATACCATAAAAACAACAAGAAAATGGAATCATTTGTACCTTTTATTTCATTCTTTCATCAGTTGATAATAAAATACATGCATGAAATATACACTAACTCTTGATATATGTTATATTTCTACCATCACACTAACTCTTGATTATAGGTTATATTTCTACCATCACACTAACTCTTGATTATAGGTTATATTTCTACCATCACACTAACTCTTGATTATATATCATTTTTCCACACTCACTTGTACTCTTGATTTAATGTCATATCTCTACAATCACCCTAAATCTTGATTATATGTCATATTTCTACAATCAACCTAATTATTGTTCTACAATCATTTACTTTTGACCACTAGTTTTGTACAAATACTAATTCCATCGACATCAAGATTTATCTGCATTCCTCATCATCCATTTACATTGCAATATTTTACAAATAAGGTAATTCTCTCAGTGTCCAGTGAAGTATGTCATTATGGTCAAATTAAGTATTTCATCAGTGTCACTTAAGTAAGTCATGAGTGTCAAATGAAGAAAGTCATGAGGGTGAAATGAAGTAAGTCATGAGGGTCAACTGAAGTAAGTCATAAGGGTCAAATGAAATATGTCATAAAATCAAAAGAAGAAAGTCATCAGGGTCGAATGAAGTAAGTCATAAGGGTAAATAAACAGAATTATACCTATTGGTCAGTAAATGAATTGCAGACACCATTAACCTATGTTCATGTACCGTCTACTTAGTTCTATAGTAGACAACATAATTATCAACACGCGAATGTAAATACATTGCAGACACCATTAACTTATGTTCATGTACCGTCTACTTAGTTCAATAGTAAAACATATACATATTAACACGGGAAAAGTAATAAATAACAGACACCATTAACTTATGTTCATGTTCCGTCTACTTAGTTCCATAGTAAACAATATAATTATTAACACGGGAAAAGTAATAAATTGCAGACACCATTAACTTATGTTCATGTACCGTCTACTTAGTCCAATCATTGAACATTGTACTTATTACTATTAGACATTGCATATACCATTAACTTATGTTCATGTTCCGTCTACTTAGTTCACTAAATAAACATTATAATTATTACTATTGGAAATTAAATAAAGCGCAGACATCATTAACTTATGTTCATGTTCCGTCTACTTAGTTCAATAGTAAACAATATAATTATTAACACGAGAAAAGTAATAAATTGTAGACACCATTTACTTATGTTCATGTTCCGTCTACTTAGTCCAATTAATGAACATTATAATTATTATTATTGGAAAGTAAATAAATTGCAGACACCATTAACTTAGGTTCATGTTCCGTCTACATTGTTCAATTAGTGAACATTATAATTATTACTATTGTAAAGTAAATAAAGTGCAGACACCATTAACTTATGTTCATGTACCGTCTACTTAGTTCAATAGTAAACAATATAATACTTAACACGCGAATGTAAATAAATTGCAGACACCATTAACTTATGTTCATTTACCGTCTACTTAGTTTAATAGTAAACAATATATTTATTTACACGGGAAAAGTAATAAATTGCAGATACCATTAACTTATGTTCATGTACCGTCTACATAGTTCAATAGTAAACAATACAATTATTAACACGGGAATGTATTACATTGCAGACACCATTAAATTATGTTCATGTTCCGTCTACTTAGTCCTATCAATAAACATTATAAGTATTACTATTGGAAAGTAAATAAATTGCAGACACCATTAACATATATTCATGTTCCGTGTTCTTAGTTCAGTAAGTGAACTTTATAATTATTACTATTGTAAAGTAAATAAAGTGCAGACACCATTAACTTATGTTCATGTACCGTCTACTTAGTTCAATAGTAAACAATATAATTATTAACACGCGAATGTAAATAAATTGCAGACACCATTAACTTATGTTCATGTACCGTCTACTTAGTTCAATAGTAAACAATATAATTATTAACACGCGAATGTAAATAAATTGCAGACACCATTAACTTATGTCCATGTACCGTCTACTTAGTTCAATCGTAAACAATATAATTATTAACACGGGAAAAGTAATAAATTGCAGACACCATTAGCTTATGTTCATGTACCGTCTACTTAGTTCAATATTAAACAAAATAATTATCAACACGCGAATGTAAATACATTGCAGACACCATTAACTTATGTTCATGTACCGTCTACTTAGTTCAATAGTAAACAATATAATTATCAACACACGAATGTAAATAAATTGCAGACACCATTAACTTATGTTCATGTACCGTCTACTAAGTTCAATAGTAAACAATATAATTATTAACACGGGAAAAGTAATAAATTGCAGACACCATTTACTTATGTTCATGTTCCGTCTACATAGTTCAGTTAGTGAACATTATAGTTATTACTATTGGAAAATAAATAAATTGAATACACCAGTAACTTATGTTCATGTACCGTCTACTTAGTTCAATAGTAAACAATATAGATATTAACACGGGAATGTAAATAAATTGCAGACACCATTAACTTATGTTTATGTACCGTCTACTTAGTTCAATCGTAAACAATTTAATTATTAACACGGGAAAAGTAATAAATTGCAGAAACCATTAACTTATGTTCATGTACCGTCTACTTAGTTCAATATTAAACAAAATAATTATCAACACGCAAATGTAAATACATTGCAGACACCATTAAATTATGTTCATGTACCGTCTTCTTAGTTCAATAGTAAACAATATATTTATCAACACGCGAATGTAAATACATTGCAGACACTTTTAACTTAAGTTAATGTACTGTCTACAAAGCTCGATAGTAAACAACATAAAATATTACATGTGAGAAGTAAATAAATTGCAGACACCATTTACTTATGTGAATGTACCGTCAACTTAGTTCAGTAAATGAACATTATAATTGTTACTTTTCGACAGAAAATAAAGTGCAGACACCATTCTTTATGCTCATGTACCTTCTACTTAGGTCAATAAATACACATTATAATTGTAAATATTGGAAAGTAAAGAAACTGCATACACCATTAACTAATGTTCATCTACAGTCTATTTAGTTCAATAGTAATCAATATATTTATTACCACGTGAAAAGTAGATTAATTGCAGACACCATTAACTTATGTTAATGTACCGTCTACCTATTTCAATAAATGAACATTATGATTATTACTATTGGCAAGTAAATAAATTGCAAACGCCATTAGCTTATGTTCATGTACCGTCTACTTAGTTCAAAAGTAAACAACATAATTATCAACACGCGAAAAGTAAGTAAAGTGCAGACACCATGAACTTATGTTCATGTACCGTCTACTTAGCTCGATAATAATCATCAGTATTATTAACACGCGAAAAGTAAATAAAGTGCAGGCACCATTAACTTATGTTCATGTACCGTCTTATTAACTCAATAGTAAACAATATAATTATTAACACGGGAAAAGTAAATAAAGTGCAGACACCATTAACTTATGTTCATGTACCGTTTACTTAGCTCCATAATTAACATCATAATTATTAACATGGGAGAAGTAAATATAGTTCAAACACCATTAACTTACGATTATGTACCATGTACTTATTTCAATAAATGAACATTATAATAATTACAATGGGAAAGCAAAAACAATGCAGACACAATTAACTTACTTTCATGTGCTATCTAAGTTCAGTAATTGAATATTATAACTATTAACATAGGAAACGGTTATAAATTGCAGACACTAGTAGCATACCACAAGTACCGTCTTTGTCAATATATACTGCTTGTTTTAATAACTTGAATCGTCAAAATTCCCATTTCTTATTTATTAATAATGTTTTTCAATTACATTTACCTCTATAAAAATGATGTTCTGGAAATGGGTTATCATTTCAAAATTTCCTATTTTACCGTAAAATACCATTCTTATCATTCACTTTTTTTCTATTTCATATATGTATAAATAACATTAAAAGTCATTCTTCAAAATAAAATGGTTATGCTATAATAAACAAAATGTTACTGGGGTGTACAATATGTTAAACAAACACCGGAAAAATGACATGCAGAATATAATTAGGGCATAAAATACAGGATATATACATGTATGCAATGGGATTAACAAGAAAATGTGAACTGTCATGAACTAAAGCAAAACAATGCTAACCATAACATATGTACAAATACCAATGCATTCTAGCCATATAAATGAATGTACATGTGCATTGATGGAATAAGATTTTAATTATCGATCAATCATGAGGAGACTCGTAAAGCTAAATCAATGATTTTCCTATAGTTTCCATTTTCGTGACTAGGGAATAATAAAACGTTTCGATAAATAGGAGATGAAATCAATTGAAGTCAGCAATTGTGTAAAATAAAGTATATAATAAGTGTTAAATGTGGTATGGCATCAGTGTTAAATGTAGTATGGCATCAGTGTTACATGTAGTATGGCATCAGTGTTAAATGTAGTATGGCATCAGTGTTAAATGTAGCATGGCATCAGTGTTAAATGTAGTATGGCATCAGTGTTAAATGTAGTATGTCATCAGTGTTAAATTCAGTATGTCATCAGTGTTAAATGTAGTATGTCATCAGTGTTAAATGTAGAATGTCATCAGTGTTAAATGTAGCATGGCATCAGTGTCAAATGTAGTATGGCATCAGTGTTAAATGTAGTATGTCATCAGTGCTAAATGTAGTATGTCATCAGTGTTAAATTCAGTATGTCATCAGTGTTAAATGTAGTATGTCATCAGTGTCAAATGTAGTATGGCATCAGTGTTAAATGTAGTATGTCATCAGTGTTAAATGTAGTGTGTCATCAGTGTTAAATGTAGCATGTCATCAGTGTTAAATTCAGTATGTCATCAGTGTTAAATGTAGTATGTCATCAGTGTTAAATGTAGTATGTCATCAGTGTTAAATGTAGTATGTCATCAGTGTTAAATGTAGTATGTCATCAGTGTTAAATGTAGTATGTCATCAGTGTTAAATGTAGTATGTCATCAGTGTTAAATGTAGTATGTCATCAGTGTTAAATTCAGTATGTCATTAGTGTTAAATGTGGTATGACATCAGTGTTAAATGTAGTATGTCATCAGTGTTAAATGTAGTATGTCATCAGTGTTAAATGTAGTGTGTCATCAGTGTTAAATGTAGCATGTCATCAGTGTTAAATTCAGTATGTCATCAGTGTTAAATGAAGTATGTCATCAGTAACAAATGTTGTATGTCAACACTGTCAAATGAAGCATGTCATCAGTGTCAAATGAAGCATGTGGTCAGAGTCAAATGAAGTATGTTATCAGTTGGAAATGAAGTATGTCATCAGTAACAAATGTTATATGTCAACACTGTCAAATGAAGCATGTCCTCAGTGTCAAATGAAGCATGTGATCAGAGTCAAATGATGTATGTCATCAGTTGCAAATGAAGTATGTCATCAGTAACAAATGAAGTAAATTATCACTGACAAATGAAGCATGTCATCAGTGTCAAATGAAGTATGTCATCAGTTGCAAATGAAGTATGTCATCAGTAACAAATGTTGTATGTCAACACTGTCAAATGAAGCATGTCATTAGTGTCAAATGAAGAATGTGATCAGAGTCAAATGAAAGTTATCATCAGTGTCGAATGTAGTAAGTTATTAGTGCTATCTTTTGTTTTTATTGTTACCGTTTTATAAAGCATATGATCATAATAATCGGACACTCGTTAGCAAATAGCGCACATTTTTATTCTGTTCATTCAAGAAATATATCTAAAAACTCGCTAAAGACTCATTTATAAACACATTTCCTGAACACGTATCATATTGTATGACAATAAGATTAACACTACTTCTCGTGAAAACGCTTCAAGCCTTACCCCAAGAGAACCCTTTATTTGTAGTGACGATGAATTCTAGAATCGGCATTATTTACAAGACAGATTAAAACAAATGAAAGTATACTAACAGCGACGATGAACTCTAGAATCGGCATTATATAAAAGACAGATTAAAACAAATGGAAGTATACTAACAGTGACGATGAACTCTAGAATCGGCATTATTTACAAGACAGATTAAAACAAATGGAAGTATACTAACAGCGACGATGAACTCTAGAATCGGCATTATATACAAGACAGATTAAAACAAATGGAAGTATACTAACAGTGACGATGAACTCTAGAATCGGCATTATTTACAAGACAGATTAAAACAAATGGAAGTATACTAACAGTGACGATGAACTCTAGAATCGGCATTATCTACCAGACAAATTAAAACGAATGGAAGTATACTAACAGTGACGATGAACTCTAGAATCGGCATTATTTATAAGACAGATTAAAACAAATGGAAGTATACTAACAGTGACGATAAACTCTAGAATCGGCATTATTTACAAGAAATATTAAAACAAATGGAAGTATACTAACAGTGACGATGAACTCTAGAATCGGCATTATTTACAAGACAGATTAAAACAAATGGAAGTATACTAACAGTGACGATGAACTCTAGAATCGGCATTATTTACAAGAAATATTAAAACAAATGGAAGTATACTAACAGTGACGATGAACTCTAGAATCGGCATTATTTACAAGACAGATTAAAACAAATGGAAGTATACTAACAGTGACGATGAACTCTAGAATCGGCATTATCTACCAGACAAATTAAAACGAATGGAAGTATACTAACAGTGACGATGAACTCTAGAATCGGCATTATTTACAAGAAATATTAAAACAAATGAAAGTATACTAACAGTGACGATGAATTCTAGAATAAATGTATGATGCCAAAACAGTTCAAACATTAACTAGACGCAGAATTATCAGACAAATCAATAGGATGCACATATTAACACATTTATACAAATGAAACTATATTAACAGTCATTGAATGTATTTTGAAACCACTATACCGTACAATATATCTTTATATGTATTCTGAAACCACTATACCGTACAATATATCTTTATATGTATTCTGAAACCACTATACCGTACAATATATATTTATATGTATTCTGAAACCACTATACCGTACAATATATCTTTATATGTATTCTGAAACCACTATACCGCACAATATATCTTTATATGTATTCTGAAACCACTATACCGTACAATATATATTTATATGTATTCTGAAACCACTATACCGTACAATATATCTTTATATGTATTCTGAAACCACTATACCGTACAATATATCTTTATATGTATTCTGAAACCACTATACCGTACAATATATATTTATATGTATTCTGAAACCACTATACCGTACATTATATATCTACACAAACACAACTATTTTAACAGCAGTAATGTACATTAAAGGGACACAGATTTTATGTTGGCAACAATTTTCTCATACTTAAAATTCATTTATTTGACTTCCTTTGATGAACAAACAAAACAGCCATTGGTAAATACTCACTTGAGCAGACTTTTGTGAATACAAGCCGAAAATAATTCAGTTTTCAACAGTGGTACCAGTGCTTTTCGGAAAAAAATATCCAGATATTTGACAATGGAAAGTATACATATGCAAGAGAGAGATCTTATATGATGTTAATGATGGTGTTTAATCTATGTTACTAGCATTTTGTTCACATTTTACAAGAACTATTTATTTTCGATGTTTGTCCTTATAAAACGTGAACAAGTTCCTTGAAAAACCACTTTTACGTACAAAACATCCACGTGTATGTAAACAAATCAAGGTCTATTTACAGTAATAATTTACTCTGAAATCACTTGAACTTGTAAGGCATAAAACACGTTAAACAGACTGAACTCTCTATACAGCAACAACACACTTT
The DNA here is from genome assembly GCF_026914265.1 of Mya arenaria. Classification (NCBI taxonomy): domain Eukaryota; kingdom Metazoa; phylum Mollusca; class Bivalvia; order Myida; family Myidae; genus Mya; species Mya arenaria. The sequence goes on along the minus strand of NC_069131.1, from coordinate 17,025,416 downwards.
AGAATAGTTATGACAATGTCAAGAAAGGCAACTCTATTTACAGTTAATCATTATGACAATGTTTAGAAATGCTATATTTACAGTAATAATGAACTCTGAAATCACTATAGCGTGCAAGGCATATAACAACACATCAAACTCTCTATACAGAAACAGCACACATGAGAATCATTATGAAAATGTTTAGAAATGCAACTATATTTACAGTAATAATATACTCTTAAATCACTATAACTTGCGAGGCATATAACAATACTATCAAACTCTCTATACAGAAACAGCACTCTTTAGAATCATTATGACAATGTTAAGAAATTAAACTTTATTTACAGCAATAATTTACTCTGAAATCATTATAACTTGCAAGGCATACAACAACACTATCAAACTCTCTATACAGCAACAGCACTCTTTAGAATCATTATGACAATGTTAAGAAATTAAACTTTATTTACAGCAATAATCTACTCTGAAATCACTATAACTTGCAAGGCATACAACAACACTATCAAACTCTATATTCAGCAACAGCATTCTTTAAAATCATTATGACAATGTTAATGAAATTAAACTATATTTACAGTTGTACAGTACTCTGAAATCACTTTAAAGCTGCACTCTCAGAGATTGATCGTTTTGACAGTTTTTTTTTGGTTTTTTTTGTTTGTTTTTGTCTTGGAATGAGCCAAATTTTGCGAAAATGCATGGAAACCTGTTATAAAAGACAGCTGACAAAAAAAAGATCGCAGATTTTTATATTTAAGTTCAAAAAATGATGTTTTATGTATTTCTCTTAAACCGTTACTTATAAAACATTAATTTTCGAATAGAAAATAGAATAGATCTTTTGTTAGCAATATTTTATCATTGGTTTGCAGATATTTACGCAAAAAATTGCTCGTTCCAAGACAAAAAATAAAAAAAAATGGAAAAACGGTATATTTGTGAGAGTGCAGCTTTAACGTGCAAGGCAAAAACAAACAGATCAATCTCTATATAAAGCAACCACACACTTTAGAATCAGTTTCACATACAAGAGGACAGAGGGTACTTGTTTGTTTTTAGTGTACGACAGTTATATATATCTTGAGTGAACATCAAAAGCCAAATATTTACATTGTTGTGAACGAGGTGAACTATATAACAATCTTACACTGAAAAACACACCCTTTTTCTTTATTTAATGCTGACCATTTATGAGAAATAATAATGATTTGATCTTTACTTTAAAAATATCGCCAAATGTTAGCAAAACAGTGTCATACCGGAAATGACGTCATTGTTGTTTTTCATCATAGCACTGTGTGCGTTAACATTCAATTTATAACAGTAAATCGGACATGAGATAGTCAGTGATATAAGTCATCGTTATTTTTCAATAACCACAGGCAAACAACATGAAAGAAAAGCTTAAACTCCATTCAAAATATTAAGCAATTGATATTTAAGCTAATATTACGTCATTGCTTTTTCTTTCCAACAAATTGTGCATACGATTCTATATTTTAGTGTTAAACAAGCTAACCTGAGAAAAACAGTAAACACATTAAAATAAATTTACGGATTCATACGCTGAGTTTATCACGATATATTTACCATTATTTTCCAATAAGGCAATGAAAAGAATGACATGAAATGTTAACATTTCCAGCAACACATTTGTTTCTCATAAATCAGCAACTTACAACGTCTTTTAAGAATTCTACTTCGGAAAATAAACTTGTACAAAACTATGAAACACATCGTTCCTTAGAATTTAGGTTTACTTTGATTTTTTGCTTCCAAAGCTTTAAAAAACCTTCGTGCTTCCTGAAAACGCGTCAGCTCAGCTTTTTCGGAACCTGGAACAAAAATAACTGCATTGAAACACACAATTGATAATGACAATACGTATGGAGAACATGAGGTAATTCTCGAATATTTTATATTAATAATAAAATAATTCAACTCATAAGTGGTAAAAAAAACATTAACTTATAATGCACTTTTCAAATTATAACCCGAAAATGAATTATTTCTGGACTTCTGTATCATTAGGGGTACACACATTAATTGTTTGTTTTAGATTTCAAACTAAAAGATAATTAAATGTTAGCTAGGTCGGGATTTATATTAGTTATGTTGTGTCCGGCAATATTTGTTCACTAGACATCGTCGCAATTTAGTCTGAGTACATACAATTTACGTATTTCACGTACTAGAAAGTACATCATCATTATCATCATCATCATTACCAACAACAACAGCAACACCAACACCACCACCATCACCATCATCATCATCATCATCATCATCATCATCATCATCATCATCATCATCATCCTCATCATCATCATCATCACAATCATCACCACCATGATGTTCATACAACAAAAACAACAACAATAGCAACAACATCATCATCATCACAAAGCACAAATATTTCACTTACCGACAGAGCAAGGGGAGTTACCCCCGGAAGCCTGAAGGGACTCTTCCGGTTCCGTTGACGCTGAATAATGGAACAGATGTATGCCGTTATATTTCAAATTTATGAAAATAATAGAATGCAAAGAAAAAGTCGTTAAAATGTTAACAAAAAGGTGAATAAACATTTTATTACATGCTATACATTGTTTCCGGTTAAACTATTTTCCTATTTTTAGTCTCAAGTCCAAGCAAGGAATGTGTTGTTAAAATCAATTCACTGACACTTACCGACGGAGCAAGTGGAGTAACCTCTGGAAGCCTGGACGGACACTTGCTGTTCCGTGGAGGCTAAAAAAGGGAACAGATTCATGTAGCTATATTTCAAATATATAAAAATAGAACAAACCACCACCAACACCACCACCACCAACACCACCACCAACACCACCATCATCATCATTATCATCATCATCACCTCCACCACCATAACCACCCGTCACCAACATAACCACCACCACCACCAACACGATGTTAATACAACAGCAACAACAACAACAACAACAACATTATCAAGTACAAATATGATCACCATTTGTTAATTATTTTCTCATTTTATTCTAAAGTCCAAGCCAGCAATGTGTTATTCGGGACACTTACCGACAGAGCAAGGGGAGTTATTTCCGGAAGCCTGGAGGGGCACTTCCGGTTCCGTTGACTCTGAATAAATGAACAGATACATGTGGATATATTTTAAATAAATAAAAACAACAACAAACGAGTCCTTAACAGGATAGGCATTCCCCCATGAATTTGTTAAACAATTCAAGTCCGAAATGATTCATTTTGCGCGTATGTTATAACCTTATTCCTCCGAAATTGAGATAAAAGGTTTTTTAGACGGTGTAAAGGGGGAGGGTCGGGGTTGTCCTCATCCCTGAAAACGCTAGTGAATAAATAGCAATGAAATGTTCATACTACCCTCTTATAGATATAATAAAAATGTTTTGATATTTGCGAAGACAAAAAAAAACACAAAAAAAAATTGTTGATTACTTTTATTGGCACATATACATCCACAGCTTGTTATTTGAAGATTATACTCCAAATGTCAAAACATGATATAAATAGTAAATTTAGATAAATGCAAGCAACTCTAAACAAACTACCACTATGAAAATCTGCACCAACTATTTTGGCCTACTTATTTGTTGTACAGACGAGCGTTGCTTGTTTAATACTTATAGCAGTTAAGTCAATTTGCGAATTCTTATTATTGAATAATAGCCTGTTTTCTATGACAATATATTTCTATTTCGGATGACGTAGGTGCAATATCGATGTACAAGTACATTTTATAAATATAACTTAAATTAGCACATAAGTGAAATGATTTTAATTAAATATTTGATCATAACTTAATATGTCTTGTTCATCATTGCATTATTTTTTATGTTGTTAAAAATACTTGCATAGGTCCCTGTTATATGGGCCGGAAGCCATACATTACAATTAACTCAATATTATTCTACATCATTTTCATCATCATCGTCATTATCAACAATTACATCAACAACAACGCATCGTCATAGTTATAGTCGTCATTGTCGCTTCGTAATTAGTTGCATTTTGAACAACTTTGCTGTCGTTGTTGCATATTCTTTATAAGTTCTATCATCATTGTCGTTGTCGACGTCGCATCATCATAATTATTTTCATCATATTAGTTGTCTTCCTTGCATCATCATTGTCGTCGTGGTCGAATCATCAACATTATTACTATCATCATCATTGTCGTCGTGGTTGAATTATCAACATTATTATTATCATCAACATTGTCGTTGTGGTCGAATTAGCAACATTATTACTATCATCATCATTGTCGTCGTGGTCGAATCATCAACATTATTATTATCATCATCATTGTCGTCGTGGTCGAATTAACAACATTATAATTATCACCATCATTGTCGTCGTGGTCGAATTATCAACTTTATTATTATTATCATCATTGTCGTCGTGGTCGAATTATCAACTTTATTATTATTATCATCATTGTCGTCGTGGTCGAATCATCAACATTATTATTATTATCATCATTGTCGTCGTGGTCGAATTATCAACATTATTATTATTATCATCATTGTCGTCGTGGTCGAATTATCAACATTATTATCATTATCATCATTGTCGTCGTGGTCGAATTATCAACATTATTACTATCATCATCATTGTCGTCGTGGTCGAATTATCAACATTATTACTATCATCATCATTGTCGTCGTGGTCGAATTATCAACACCATTATAATTATGACCATCATTGTCGTTTTGGTCGAATCATCAACATTATTACTATCATCATCATTGTCGTCGTGGTCGAATTATCAACATTATTATTATTATCATCATTGTCGTCGTGGTCGAATTATCAACATTATTATTATTATCATCATTGTCGTCGTGGTCGAATCATCAACATTATTATTATTATCATCATTGTCGTCGTGGTCGAATTATCAACATTATGATTATTATCACCATTGTCGTCGTGGTCGAATTATCATCATTATTATTATTATCATCATTGTCGTCGCGGTTGAATTAACAACATTATAATTATGACCATCATTGTCGTTTTGGTCGAATCATCAACATTATTATTATCATCATCATTGTCGTCGTGGTCGAATTATCAACATTATTATTATCATCATCATTGTCGTCGTGGTTGAATTAACAACATTATAATTATCACCGTCATTGTCGTTTTAGTCGAATTATCAACATTATTATTATTATCATCATTGTCGTCGTGGTTGAATTAACAACATTATAATAATCACCATCATTGTCGTTTTGGTCGAATCATCAACATTATTATTATCATTGTCGCCGTCGTCGTATTATCAAACTTATTAGTACCATCTAAGTCGTCGTCGTCGCATAATGATTATTATTATCATCGTCACAGTAGTTGTCGTCTGATGATTATTATTTTATCTTCATTGTTGCTATGTACCAAAACACTGTTCCAGCCAATATTCCATGAAGTCGACATTCAGTTAAACAATGAAGAAAGACCTGCAAACGTGGCCTTTTTGAGATACCCGACCAGTATTTTTTTATTATTATTAGAGCTCACAACACACCCTCCCGATGACGGTAATCTTATAATCAGTTTGGCGTGGCCGTATTCATGTATCACGATATCAAGTTGATTAATAAATCATTCATGCTACTTGTACCATATGGATCGAGTTTTCGTTGCTTCTATTTATGCATAAATAATGATATAAGAACCAGTAAAACCGAGCAAAACCTACATTATGATAAACTCATTTAGGTCATTTATTAGACAATTTTTTCGGACATTATGATAAAAACAGTTTCCCATTACCCTCGTGTCTTAAAGTCTACATAACTCGTGTTTAACGCTCGTGTAAAATTGATGTTACTTTGATGATTGGAAACGTTTTACCTTAATATAAGAAATCTATGATATATGCTCAACAACTTGAAACGAGCGTAAGGAAATCACGTATTGCATATAAAAGCCTAACATACATCCTATAAGCGTTAATTTTCAGTGACAGCAATTATCTGATGTTTTATTAAAAGGGGTTGAAATATGTTATCTGAAGATTGTATAAAGTTAAATAATAGTTTATCTTTATGATATTCAAAATGAGCCATGTTTCTTTATTTATTTATCAAAATATAATTAAATATGTATTTTGGCTAATTGAACTAAGCTACTGAAGCCTGTTTAGCTTAGGAAGTTTCGAGAAATTGGCAGTAAATTATTAGTTAATAATAGAACGGACACAAGGTGAATTATTATTGATTGGTACGTGCAATTAATACGTGTTAATGTTAAAATACATACATTTACATTTTTTACACAAAAATACACTTATTCCGTTACTACAATATATATAAATATAACATTTTGATTTGATTAAAAACAATTCTGAACAATAATTTAGTTTGATTCGTTTTCAAACATGATAACTGCAAATAGAAATGATTTTCAGATCGACACAAAAATGTCTTTATAGATAAAATCTAAATGTTAGCAGAATATATTTAGTTATCATAGCAAGTTTTAGTTTAGATTGTTTCATCATTTAGCCAGTTTCAGTTTAGATCTTTTCATCATTCAAATATATCAAGCAATTGTGAGAATGTCACCTACCTTTTACGTTTACGTCGAACTCAACCGACCAGTCATCGCAAAAATCAAGTTGAAAAAAGGGCGTCACAAGTTTCACGGCGGAATGGTTCTCTATCACCACCTGCAGCTGTCTCCTGTCCTCTTCAGGCTTTATTGTGCACCCATGTAACACACAGTTCACATAATGTCCCGACTGTATCACAATACTAACGAGACGTCTGAACTCTCCTGCTGCAATGGTAGTATGTTCTAATGTTATGTGTGTTGTATAGGCAAATGAGACGGGCTGTAGATTAACCAACTGAAGAGCGGACTGGTTCTCCATCTCCACCTGCAGCTGTCTCACGTCCTCTTCAGGCTTTATTGTGCACTCATGTAACTCACAGTTCACAGAATGTCCCGACTGTATCACAATACTAACGAGACGTCTGAACTCTCCTGCTGCAATGGTAGTATGTACTAATGTTATGTGTGTTGTATAGTCAGATGCGACGGGCTGTAGATTAACCAACAGAAGAGCGGACTGGTTCTCCATCTCCACCTGCAGCTGTCTCACATCCTCTTCAGGCTCTATTGTACAGTCCGTTAACTCAAAGTTCACAGAATGCCCCGACTGTATCACAATACTAACGAGACGTCTGAACGCTCCTGCTGCAATGGTAGTTCTATATAATGTTATGTGTGTTGTATAGTCAGATGAGACGGGCTGTTGAGCAACCAACTGAAGAGCGGACTGGTTCTCTATCTCCACCTGCAGCTGTCTCACGTCCTCTTCATGCTCTATTGTACATCCGCATAACTCACAGTCCACAGAATGTCCCGACTGTATCACAATACTAACGAGACGTCTGAACGCTCCAGCTGATATGATCATGTTACCCAATTCAACATTCGTAAGGGTAGAAGGCGTCCCGTCCTGAAATGTCATGTTAACAATGAAAGTACATATCTAAGTAACAAATACGTTAGTCGTTCGAGTAAATGACGAAATAAATGAGTAATATTTGATATGTGAAAAAGACCAGGCTTTCTCATATACGAAAGGGAACACACGTTTCTGGAGAATAGTTATCACGCTGTATACAATTGTTTAGATGTTATAACGTTACACGAGTCATCTGCACACACTATTTGAATTCACACATCGATAAATAATATACTTGCCATAACGATAATATAAATAGGCAACTAAAGGTATTAAATGTGTTTCATTTGTTAACAGTAATCATAAACACACCTATTTACTTTGCCGTTTAATAAAAAAAGTTGTTTTTTCACATATGGTAATGTACGTGAAGTAACTGGCCTAGCGGCGTGAAGTAAGCGGCCTAGCGGCGTGAAGTTAGCGGTCTAGCGGCGTAAAGTTAGCGGTATAGCGGCCTGGCGGCCTAGCGGCGTGAAGTTAGCGGCCCGGCGGCCTAGCGGCGTAAAGCTAGCGGCCTAGCGGCGTGAAGTTAGCGGCCTAGCGGCGAGAAGTTAGCGGCATCGCGGTCTGGCGGCCTAGCGGCGTAAACTTGGCGGCCTAGCGACCTAGCGGCGTGAAGTTAGCGGACTGGAGGCCTAGCGGCGTAAAGTTCGCGGCCTGGCAGCCTAGAGCCTAGCAGCGTGAACTTGACGGCCTATCAGCCCAAATTTTGTTCTCTATTTCGAAGGAATAGTTCGTGCAATTTCTTGGAAAACAATGGTAAATCAATGTTTTTATTCATACATTAAAATAGCGGCCTTAAATTGTTTTCTATTTCAGAGCATGTTTGTTGATAAATTTACTGTTTTTAGGCACAAGTTTGATCAAGCACTTTAGCGACGTAGCAGCCTAAAATGGCATCCTATTTCAAAGCATGCACATGCCTTTTCTTCTAAAACAATGATATATTTACTGCGTTTATGCACAATTGTTCACTCTGACGCGATTATCAACATCTTATTTTCCAAAAAGTCGATCAAGCAGTCAGCTATTTCAAAGCATATACACATGCCTGTTCTTATTAAACAATGATATATTTTCTGTTTTTATGCACAAATTATGAATTTGAAGCGATTTTAAACATGTTTTCAAAAAAGTCGATCAAGCACTTCAGCGGAATAGCGGCGTGAAATTAGCAGCCTAGCGGCCTAAAATGTTTTCCTATTTCAAAGCACGTATACATGCTTTTTCTTCTTAAACAACAATACATTTATGGTTTCTAATCACAAATCAACATCTTTTAGCGAATATCTGCATTTTCTCCAAAACTTGACCACGTGCTTTAAAATAGAAATAAAGTTTAGGCCGCTAGGCCGCTTACTTCACGCCGCTAGGCCGCAAACTTCACGTACATCATGTGGTATGAATCCCAGAACAATGAAACAAAGAACTTTCATAAATAACAGAAATCATATATTTTGATTAAAAAATCAAAGATTACGAAATTAATACTTTTTAAAATCATGAAAATAACACCCTCATGTATGACGCAAACCGCATAGATACAACTTCCCTGTGAGCTGTCCCAAAGAAATCAAACGACCTTTCAGAGACTCACGGAGACAATTATTCAACCACCACAATTAAGCAATGTTCAATATATAAAAAAACACAATCAAAATCAGGAAAATACGACATTGGACATTAAAAATGAAAGTCGCACTGGCACGACATTGAGCACTGTGTATTGAAAAATGAAAGGCCCGCTGGCACAACATTGAATTTTGGACATGATCAAAATGAATGACCTGTCGACAAAACATTGGACATTGGATATCCAAAATCGAATATCTTAATGGCACGTCATTGGAGAGTGGACATCTAAAGGTGTCACACAGCTAACGAAAACCCAATTGTTATATTCGTTTAGCGCATATCAATTTGGATGGTTTTTCCCAAACCGGACGAGAGTGACTTAGCATAGGTTTATACAACTTTTTCACAGTCGCTGTACAGTACAAATAAAAAAACGTTAAAACTAACTCAGTAAATATTATATAGAACGCACTTATTACATGTATAATAAAACTTGATATGTCAGAATTAATAAATGGCCTGGAATCGTTCAGCTTAAACAATACAAGTTAAACTCTGAGAAATACTCGGATGACATGTAAAACAAAAACATCATCAGTGCATTTACAAGATACAGTGTGATTGTACACTTACTGAACATAAGGATAGCAGGGGTAGATCCAAGATTCAATGTTAGAGGGTGCGTAACCGTTTGACTTGCGCCCCTCCCTCAGAACCGAAGTGTATTTTGTTTAAATTCGTGATTGACAGTTACTAATAGCTAGTCCGACATGATGCAAATTTTAGCATATATGTATTTTATTACTTTTTGTCATACGTGTATATCAAAAGTGTACTTGGAGTTTTGAGTGGAAAGGGGGCGGTTTCGTACCACCCCCCCCCCCTCCCCACACACACACCCCGATCCCAATCCGCATGTGTTAACAAAAGCATACCAATAATTCAAAGATTGTGCATAAACTGCAATTATAGACTAACAGGAAGTAAATATTGACCCTAAGTATATAGAGGATCTCAAATGTGTGTTTATTTTGTATCGAATTTATTAAACGAGTTCATTTTAAAACGTTAAAAACGAGACTCTGCCGAGTTTTCATCGTTTTTAAATGACGAGTTTAATAAATTTGATACAAAATAATCATGAATTTGAGATTTTATTTATAACATAACTCAACAAGAAAAAAGTTGATGCATAGCATCAAGTCGGCGCAATGAAATTAGAAGGAAAACGTGCATGCAGATAACCAAAAATGGTTATTATTTCAATGATTATATTTTTTATGTTGGGTGTACAATTATGCTCGAATGACATTATGGTTAATAATATTATTACAATAGTTTAAGCCCGGAATTATAGATATTCTAGGGGGGGGGGGGGGGGGGGGGGTCCAAGCAAATCCTCCGGTTAAAACTAAATTATACCAAAAATATACACACGTTTCTTCGGAAGAAATATAGAAGTCAATGATCTAATACATAGATTTAAATAGCATGAAATATACCTTTTATTTGTATTGGCATGTTATGTGAATTCTCTTCTTTATAGATTTTAGAAGCATTTGTAACACATTTCACTCATATGATTATATAGAACGGGAATAAAAAATACTATACATCAAGAGGGAATTATCTGGTGTTTATTCCTTCGAATGACATTTTCAAAACAAACAATTAAGCTCAATGTTATTTTTTTAAAAATCGGGAGATTGCTACGTAGGAGGTTTACAAACATAAAGGTTATTGTAATAGTACCGTGTAACCTTCATCTATTTGGGCGGAAGTTGGTATCTATCGGAACACCTCGGCCTATATCTATCTCAGAGATGGCCGAGTTGTTATGATTGAGTTGGTATTTAAAATCAAAATTTTCAAAATAATAAGCAGGACTATTATTATTTAAGGTTTCATTATCATTGAAAGTGCACAGTTTTATAAAACATACTTAACTTTATATTTTATTATGCAACGTGGAAACTATTGAAAGCATTGTTCTGCAATTTATGAATATCAAATATAGTCGGCGCCCTTCTGGGCAATAAAAAATATAATTCATGTCTTAATTATCAACCGATTTTCAAATGTTTCACTTAAAAACAATAAAGAACATATTTTAAATCCATTTAAATCAAGCAAATCAATAATTAGAGCAATGTCATATGCGTGACGTCATTAGTAATCACGCGAGTGTGTACATGTCATTTGGCAGTTAAAGTTTGAAAAGGCCGTTAGTCAGCGTCACAGTCGTTTTCAGTAGTGCGAATTCGCTTTGTAGCTGTCGGATTACATGATTGATTTTTGTCATTTGATGGATATGCACAAACCACCAAATGTGTTGGTTAATCCAACAGAAAAGTGAGATTTCATGTGGAATCGGTGACTGAACATGGCTGGCGAGCTGTGTGCATAGACTTGTACAGACATTTTCACTGGAGAACATGCCTTCCGATGTTGGATATTTCCTTGTGTTGATTTGGATTTATGTGGCTATGGTTGTTTAAGATGCAATCTTCTTGTGTTCCGATATTTGCAAAATATGGTTCACAGGAACATTGTTGTCATTCATGATTCAATTCCAGTACTTTTTAGTACTCACAAGGGCCGAACCCGGCATGCGCTTTTTGGCTCTACGCGCGGACGGGTCGGTCACGAGGTTAACATATCCCCGGTTCCCGTTCGCGCGTAAAGTTGAAAAGCGCATGCCGGGTTAGGCCGTTGTGCATGGTCAAAATTACTGGCGAGGATGTGTGAGTCGGTCAATGGTAAGGGTAGTTTCTCAGGAACATAAGAAATGCGTAAAATTAAGAAAGGGCAATAACTCTTTCAAAAATGAATCGGGAAAGCCCGACAATATGCCCTGCTTCACTTCATGATCATCAATCTGTGAAAGTTTGATAGAAATCGCATGAAAAACGTAAGAGCAGTTGCGAAGAAACCAATTTTAAATGTAAAATAAGCAAAGGGCAATAACTCTTTCAAAAATGGTCAAAGCAGGAAAGCCCGACAATATGCGCTGCTTCACTTTATGAACATCAATCTGTGAAAGTTTGGTAGAAATTGCATGAAAAACGTAAGAGCAGTTGCGAAGAAACCAATTTTATATGTAAAATAAGCAAAGGGCAATAACTCTTTTAAAAACGGTCAAATCAGGAAAGCCCGAAAAAATGCGCTGCTTCACTTTAAGATCATCAATCTGTAAATGTTTGGTAGAAATCACATGAAAAACGTAAGAGCAGTTACAAAGAAACCAATTTTAAAGGTAAAATAAGCAAAGGGCAATAACTCTTTCAAAAATAGTCAAATCGGAAAATCCCGACAATATGCCCTGCTTCACTTTATGATAATCAATCTGTGAAAGTTTGGTAGAAATCGCTTCAAAAACGTAAGAGCAGTTGCGAAGAAACCAATTTTAAATGTAAAATAAGCAAAGGGCAATAACTCTTTCAAAAATGGTCAAAGCAGGAAAGGCCGACAATATGCGCTGCTTCATATTATGATCATCAGTCTGTGAAAGTTTGGTAGAAATTGCATGAAAAACGTGAGAGCAGTTGCGAAGAAACCAATTTTAAATGCAAAATAAGCAAAGGGCAATAACTCTTTCAAAAATGGTCAAATCAGAAAAAACCGACAATGTGCGCTGCTTCACTTCATGATTATCAATCTGTGAAAGTTTGGTAGAAATCGCATGAGAAATGTAAGAGGAGATGCAAAGAAATGAATGTGGGCCGGACGGACGGACACACACACACACACACACACACACACACACACACACACACACACACATGGAATCGCGCCTACCATTACTATATCCCCTCGCCTTTTCAAGGCGGGGGATAAAAATTGCGAAAACGCTACTAGTTTGTGCTTGTTGAGGTTTTGCACCTTGAAGATGACTTCCTTCTGAACAAGCATGCGACGTATACAGTTGTTTTATCAAAAAAATATTGTAGATCTGAGCTCGTTTCCATACATATGTCTCGATCAGAAATCTGCTAACCTTCATAACTTGTGAATGATACAGATTGTTTGAAATTTTAAAACACTTACATGTATATGTAAAAATAAACGACCAAAACTGGATTACTTGATTATTATGTGTATCATAAGCGTTCTAAAACACAATTTTTTTATGATTCTCAGTCCAAGAGATCACCCCAGGGACCAAATCGCTCGATTCAGGTAGCTCGGCTGGCCAAAACTGCTGTTCTTATACCAAGTAACTGTGACATCAACCGGATTTCTTTTGAAACATAGTACCTGATGTTTGTTTACGTTTTTTGACAGCACTTTTTTCTGTGATGCGGTTACCTAATTTGCATAGTTATGACACTAGTTATATTATATAAATATTGCATGGCTTCCAGTGTGACAGATCATATTGTCAACATAAGGGAAATACTTTTACCCGAGGCGAAAATAAACAGTTACATTTATATACATATATAAGATTTTTACCATTACACAACTTTCAAGTTTAATCAATTTATTGTTGTTTTTTTATTTACAGTAGCTGTCCTTTTGTTGCAAATGTCGTTAAGAAATAATGCAAACACCGGTTGTAACCAGATTAACAACACATTTTAATAAGCGCTTACCACCTCAGCCTTTGGAAACCACAAAATGCCTTTTTTTAGACGCGCGTGCCATGTGACAGTATCATGTCACCCGGTCACAACGGTATTGTCAGTGTGTGACAGTACGAAATTGCCCATGATGGGTATATGCGAAATTAACACGGGCAGGTCACGTGAGGTATAATAAATGAAAAATATTGCATGGGGTTATATCACTCCTCCGCCGTAAGTTATGTTATAATATGAATTAAGACGACAATACATGTGCCCATATTATTGCCACAGGCCGAATCTTTAAACAAAGGGGCGAAATTTATTAAAACTAGGACATTGTTTTTTAATCCTCCGGGCAAGATAAATGCAATTGACATTTATAGCGAAAATTGCATTTTAATCCACCCGACAAAATAAATGCTAATTGTGAAATGCAATACATTTCTTGCAAATTAAAACACAAATTAACTAGGTCCCTTTAGGTTATACACTACTTATTAATTTCCCTATACACTTAAAATTGATCAAACTAGCTAGCGTTTCACGTACTATATGAAATCGATAGAGTTAGCCGTTACAATCAATCCAACAATCATGAATACTAAGTACTGTACAAGTTATTTGTTTTGCAGACATCAATCCGGAAATCGAATTCATATACAATCACCATACAAGCCCAGCTCGATATGAGTGGTTGACATATTCAAGTACATGTAGTTAAATAAGGATTATGGAAATAACGGAAAACAGAATAAACAACAGGCCGGAAAAAACACTTTAATTTTTAAAAGTATATACGAGTGTGGGAGGCGGGGTCGTATGGCTGGGTGAGTATATTAAAAAAACGCATCGTTTTTCGGGGTTGATAAGCTTTGTTATTTGAAAAATCATTTACTCTTTATTTTAATAGATATCGAGGGGTGGCACGATTTGACCCATTTAAAGAGCTGTTTTGAACGTTGCACTGAAATGCTATGTTTCATTTTGATTATTGTCAGCTATTCTTTTTAATAAGACTGGTACTGCGTTTGCAGGATACATAATCAAATCCTAATAAGATAAACATACTTGTCAGTACGATTACGTTCGTTAAATATGCACATTTACTCCCGAATTAAGATTAACTATAACTAATACAATCATTTTAATATACCAAAATTGATGAATAAATGTCGAAAACAATTATTTTTATGAAGGCAGGGTCGTAGCTAGCCCTCTTTTCAAGTGGATTCATAATTGTGCTAGGGGGGTGGGGTGGATGTCCGGGGGCATGCCCCCTCGGAGGATTTTGAAAACTATGGTGCATTCTCGGCATTCGGATGTGCTTTATCTAGTACTGGAAAATGAACGGTTTTGCAATCATGTAGTTAGATACGCAAACTTCAACTTTGGCTGTTATAATTTGTCTGAATCATGTGCATTGATTAGCTGTGTACTCGCGTACACAGGGTTATTCAAAATTACTGCGCTCTATGACGTCGGTAAACAAAGTTGCACGCGCTTTTTCAGGTGTTATTATACAAAAGTTCGTTTTCAACGTCAACTTTTCCACAAATTCATAATTTAAGGTGTGGGATATCACACCTGCGATTGGGAGTAAACACCTTCTCAATTTAGCAGACGATATTTTCAAGGGAAAATCAATACACAAAAGGTTAAACTTTAATTTTATAAACATCCGGGATATTGTTTACAAAAAGAAAGATGCAAAATGGAAATGTTAAAAATGACCCTATTGAAATATGCGGGAGATGCGTATACATCCAGTAGTGTATAGGGTTGGCCAGATGCGTTTACATCTGCTAATGAGCTATGTCGGCCTATCTCGTATACATGCGCTAAAGGGTTAATGTAATGTGCCTGTGCGTCAGAATATTTTGCTGTCAATCTTGAGTGTTAATTTCACGTGTTTAGGCTGCTGATTTCTGGCTGCCAGGCTGTCACCCTGTATGGCTGTCAATTTTACGCTGCCAGACTGCGAAGCTCATTACTTAACGTCATCCTATCAGACTGTTAACTATATGCTACCAGACTGCCAGACTCTTACACTGCTAACAGCACGCTGCCAGACTGCCAAACTGCTATGTTCACGATGCCAGGTCATGCTGCTAACTTCATGCTGCTAGACTGCCACGCTGTTTTGCTACTTATTTCAAGCTGCCAGACTGCTACGCTGTAAGGTCGCTAACTTAACGCTTTCAGACGTTCACGCTGTTTGGCTGCTAATTCACGCTGCCAGACTGCCATGCTGTTAGGCTGTTAAAATCACTCTGTCACGTTGCTTTGCTGCTATGTTCACGCTGTAATGCTGCTGTGCTGCTATGTTAACGCTGTCAGGCTGCTATGCTGCTATGTTCATACTGCCAGACTGCCAAGCTGTTATGATGCCATGCTGTTAACTTACGCTGCCATGCTGTTAGGCTGCTGACTTCACGCTGCCAAGCTGGTATGCTGCTCATTAACGCTATCAGACTGCCATGCGGCTGGGCTCTTAACTTCACGCAGCCAAACTGCCACGTTTCTTTGCTGCTATGTTCTCGCTTCCAGGCTGCTGGTATGCTGCTATGTTCACACTGCCAGGCTGTCAAGCTGTTATTCTGCTAAATTCATGCTACCAGGCTGCCATGCTGTTAGGCTACTAACTTCACGCTGCTACGCTGCTAACTTCATGCTGACATGCTGCTGGGCTGCCAACTTCACGCTGCCCTGAGCTGCCACGCTGCTATGCTGCTATTTTACGCTGCTAGGCTGCTAACTTTAATGACATATAAAGTAGTAGGAAAGACTTTAAGAAGAATTGAAAATAAATCATCGTAAATACGCGAAATTAGAGCAAGTAGTGATAAAATATTATTCGCACACGCTTTTTGGCGAAATATACGAAAATGCATTTTCTACGTCAATTCTTCCACAAACGGATAATTTAAGTTATGGAAGAAAAAATAACAATCATGTTCTTCCGGTCCGGATAGAAAACTCGACCCTCGGGCATGCGGCGTGACATGTAACTCGGCAAGCCTCGTAATCGGCCTACGCGCCTGCCCTCGGGTTAGATTTTTCTATCCATACCGGAACAAAAGATACTTATATTCTTGCATACCAAACGTGGTGCCGATCGTGTGACCAGTGCTGGAAAACCCCGTCCTACACCCCAATGGAAAAAAATAAATAGATAAGACTTTTCATTGCCGATTGATTATCGCGGTTTTTTTACAGTTTTATGGTCAGATACACCGGTAAATAGCCTACTGTTTTCGGAATGTTTTCCCCTTCGTAAAGGTATTTGCATAGTATATTGTTTCCGCAATAGGCAAAACAATCATAACAATGCATGGTAAAAATGACACCCTAGTTTTTCCTTTCAAAGGCTTTATATGATATAAACCTACCCCATATCATATTCGTCAGAACCACAACTACTCCATAACGCCACTCCGTCATCACATTTATAAATGCATGCATATATCCTTTCTAAGATGAGTTTGTAAGTTTTGATGTCGATATACAATCACCGATAACTTTAGGAGAGTATAAGCAATGGAATCACCAGATATATTTAAAAAAAAATCCTCATCAGTTCAAGCAAATTAATATAATACTCCGTTCACATTTACGGAAGCATCAAGTGAGCACCAGACTGTCCACTTAATGTAATCCATGTAAACTTGTTTTATGTAAACAAGTTGACACACAACTGAACAAATTAAGTTGATACGTGTTGGAACCCCGGACCATTTGGTTGGAGGGCGGACGCTCTTCCTCTGGGTGATTATATTGGTGTTTGCTTTGGAGTATACTTTAATAAGTGTGCCCAATTGAATTAATTTCAGATGATATGATTTAGGCAGTTCGGGCAATTCTGATTGTCCCAATCATGTCGCCTGCAAACGGTGGCATAAGTGGTGTCATGTGGATGTTTTTATCTATCTCGTGCACACGACATACTAAGTTAAAAGATACTTAGATAATTGAAAGACTTAAGAATAACTCGTGCTCTTTTGTCACCTTGTGCGAAAAAAAATAATTTCGAATGCCCTCATTACCTTGTGTGATTGTTAAAAAATTCTATATTGAGTGAATTAATTTATAAAAATAATTAAACAAACATTCAATATTCCGGCGTAAGTCATGTATAATATGAGGGTTGTTTGTGACATGCCTAATTTGTACCATTCCACCACATTCATAGTTCAAGAAGAGACATGAAGTAAAAGTGAATAACATTGTCATATAAACGTATTATAGTAATAGAAAACGTATTTTATCCAATCCCTGATAAAATATTCCCCATTTACATAGGGGCAAATCTACTCCCAACATGTCTGTCATATAAACATAGCATTTGACCTGACTTGTTGGATAAATCGATATATACACATCAAAAGGAATAAAACAGCGACAAAATATTTCATTTAACTTAACCGTGTGCAAAATCAAGACGATCCGATCTCAAGCCAATGTTTTACCCGATGTCGGGCCGATTTTTATAGCATCAAGTCGGTCGATATATCCATGTCAGATGGGTATCATGCCCCTGGATATACTTTTTCTCTTTTAAAAGTTTCATTATGATAAGTTTACACTTCGAATATATTCTGATTATATAAGGGAAACAGCTAGACTATATATCCATTGCTGGTATATATAATCAAACCAAAGCACCATAGATATTACGGATATTGGCGACACCAATTTCAGTTTGGAAATATTTCGATACAACTTCATGCCGATGTCGGCTTGATGTTGTAAACCGATGTTCAACCGATGTCAGAACGGATTTGACATTAAAAAAGTAATTCGGTCCAATAATACAATGACAACTACAGGGACAACTTCATTTTGCGGGTTGATGTTGTAAACCGATGTTAAACCGTTCTCTTGCCGTGCTGCTAAATCAAGGTGAACAGATACTAAAACGATTGTTATTGCAATATCTCGGGCCGACATATCACTTACACTATTGATCGTGGTGTGTTTTTCATTTAAGATGCTATGCTTGAATTTCATATTTCCAATCATTAAAATAAATAAATATAATGGTAAGAGATTAAATTGTCACTCCCTATCTTATTTCCATTGGTGTTTTGAAATAATTTCAATATAAACTGTAGTCACTGTGCTTACCAGATTTGGACTGAGTGAATCGTCGCTTTGTGCTAATAACGCCGCCATTAACCGTGGTGCTCTTGTTTGTGTGTTAAAGCTGACCTTCAACTTGTGAAGATTGAGCATATGTAGAATAACAACGTCTGAGAAAGCAAGTCCCTGTAAGGAGAGTGTGTTGAGTTGTTCGAGATGTCGAAGATCAAGATCAAATTTCGAATCATTTGGTAGAGGGTAACGCCATATGACGTCTAGATGTTCAATGTGTTTAAGTTTCGAGAAGATTTTCTGGGCTTTCGGCTCCCAACCAGTCCATTTTATTGAGAGTATTTTCAAACATGTCACATCTGAGGACAGAATTGAAGTTACCAGTTTATTTGCTGGTCCACCTTTGAGTTGTATTTTGCATTTTGATAATCCATTCCAGCTCAATAAGTTGATATCTGTATATGGACACTTCTCTATTACAACAGATTTTAGATTCTTGCAAGTCTCTAAATCTAAAACACTTGAATCATTCTTGTCCTGCAACACATCAGAAATGTCGCTTTCGCCTTTCATAAATAATGATACAAGAGTGGGCTTTTGTTTATCCAAGCAATGTTTCAATATTGGCTTGTATTGTTTTAATCGATGTTCATATTTTTCATACCAGAAAAGGTCATAACCGAGGGTGATATACTGCAGGCAGAGCTCCGCTCCGGCGTGCCCGCTTCTCTCCGCTTCCTCATAGCCTTGCAGAATCATATCCTGGAAAGCAAATGCTTCTCCATCTGAAAAGCCGTAAGTTAATACTTCATTCAATGTCTTCGAAAACACTTCGACAGCAATAATGTTCATGCCGCATAGAAACAGAAACATCTGACGCATGCTAAGCACGCCTTCTCTCCTGTTATGGCTATACACTTCCTGGACGTATTGACAATGCTTGATCAGATCTGATCTGCTGCTTTTCGCCAGATACAATGCTGACAAGTATTCTTGAAGCGTTTTGTGCAAAAATTGGAAGGACACAAATCTTTCACCTATTTTACTACTACAGGACATGATGCCAGATTCAAGAGACAATCGTTGGTACTTTTTCTCTAACTGATCCTTTGGAATGCCAAAAACAATGGTATCATCCTCATTTGGTGAAAACAGTTTATTGAAAGCTAATTTGCTCAAAGAATCAAGAAATTCCTCAGGAATATCGTTTTCCTCTATCTTGGTCTTGTCGTTTATTTCACTCCACCTTTCTTCTATAATTTTCTTGTAAACTTCAGTCAGAGACATGTTTGCCTTTAGCTGGTCTCTGTACCAGAGCCAAACAATTTGAACAAGCACGATTGGAATACCGCTAAAATGCCACAGGCCTTTTGCTATTAGCTCTTTAACGCAGGTATTTGGACGTTTTTTTTCTTGATATTTCTCCAACTCCTCGAGTATTCTCCAAACAAGTTCCTCAGGTGACTGAACGCCCTCCAACTGCACATGGTTGCCAAATTGTGAGCGTTTCACTTTCAGCTCCGTTAATTTGTATGGTCGTGTTGTTATTAATGTTGTACATTTCACCCAACTTGTTTCAACATGAGGAATTCTTTCATCGCTGTTGCATTTGCTACAATGTGTCCACTCATCTAAGCCATCTAGAAGCAGAAGGCAACATTCTGATTTCAAAATCTCTGTTAACAATTCTCTTGACTCTTTTTCATCTGAATGAATCCGTTCAATCAAACAGAGTAATATCAAATTTTTGATTTTGCATTGATCAGCAGCCTCTCGTAGCCTTATGTAGAATAAGAATTCAAACTGGCCTAAGATGTTGTCTTTTTTTCTCTTCTTATTTCCGTTCTTGTGCAGTTCACACCAGTCATGGACAATCTTTTTACACAGCGAGGACTTGCCCTGGCCCGGTTCTCCCACCACGAATACTGTTTTAGCCATCGTGCCATTTTCGTTCAGAAACATATCATTTATTACTGGTATCTCTTTATCTTTCACTTTACCATCTTTGTCTTTCCTGTTCTTCAATATAAGTTTGGGCTTTTCATAAATGTCTTCTACGGCTGCATCGATGTCCAATCGAACGTTCATTGTGAGAGACTTTGTCTGGTAATAATTGAGCAATTGTTGGTGTAAATCTGAAAAAATGTTATATTTTGTTTGAGATGCTTCATAATAAGAAATGAGAAATAACTTTTAACAATGTTTATATTACTCGATGCTGTTAGAAAGTAATAAAAAGCAAATGTTTACCCTTGTTATCATTGTTACATGTCAATTTGTGTAATGAATAAGTTGATAATTTGATATATGATTAGAACAATTACTTGCATTGGTATACCATTAATTAGGTGGCATGATGAATACCACAAAGCTTGTGTTATGAAATAAAGCTAATTTACACTGCACAGTAAACACAATCAGTAACATCTTTGTAAAAAGCAACAAGGTAGTCATCATTTAGGAAATAGATAAATGTCCCCGATATGGGGATGAAGATGGACAGCTATTATTATAGTGTCTAATAAAAGATACAAATTAAACACTTTTATTTCATTAGAATTAAAAATATTTCAACAAAATACTTCTAATTGTGCTCTACAAGTCTGTGTGAGGATTGATTGAAATAAAACATGATGAAATCACAAATTTTATTGACAAGCACATTACTATTCTGTTGTACTTTTCAGTAAATCTCGAATACAATTGAGTAAGTTACATCTCAGCCAACATGAGTAATAAATGGGGACCGACGGACAGTGCGACTTTTATCAACTGTCATAGTAACCTTCACATAAATAGTGTATGGGAATTTCAAGCAGGCTGCTCTTTTACACTAACAGTTTCGTGTTGGAAATTATTAAGCAGTTTAATAATAATTAAAGTGGCCGCGTAAGAACGACTTTTTCCACCTTGTCTGAAGTTTACAGTATTACTCTATCATACTGATGACGTCCATGTCACATGTGACGTCCATTACATTACGGCACTATATTGCGGTGCAAACGTTGTTTTTTCTATCCGTTTAAAACGGCAATGTTAATATATATATATATATATATATATATATATATATATATATATATATATATATATATATATATATATATTTCAAGAAATATGATAGTATCAGGAAGTCAACAGTTCTTATGATTTGGCCATTTTGGAATGATTGCAGATTAACCTTTACTGTGACCTTGACCTAAAGTTAATAGTATGAGTGATAAATTAATTATTGCCACGCGTCAAATATTGATAATTTTGAACGTTGGTATTAAATGAATGTGTAAGATATATCCTATCAGTCAAATATTACATTCAAAAACTACGATAAAGATTGAGTGCGTTGTCATTGACTGTCAGAATATCAGTTTAATTCAAATTATATTTCAGATACATTTTATTTTCATTTTAATTACCTTCATGTTGTAAAATTACGATTCTTTGTAATGCTTCTGTTTCAATAAAACTACAACAAGTATATCAATATATGGAATTAAACGAATGGGTCATATAATAAACTGAAAATTATAATTAGACGCATTTTTTTAAAAACTGATATCACGTCTCGCCCGGTGTACAATCAATGTCATCCTGTTTACATCGACCTAAACTTGCTTTAGGACGCCGGAAAATGGTCCTTTTGAATTTGATGAGAATTTGATGTTGTAAGTATATTAATGTAATTAAAGGTAAAACAATGATTTTTCTTATTATTAAGGCATAATGCATTATTTTCTCAACCAAATGAATATATGTAAGACCATAATCATACGGTCAGTTTAGCCATTGAAGATAAACGTTTATCACAGAACAGAGCAGGTTTTAATTGTTATACAACCATCACATATTTCCTTATATTTCACCAGTGTAGTAAATTGACATTGACTTCATTTTGCACAAAAATGTGTCAGGTTTTTTTCGAAAACCAAAAAATAAAATCTTCATTAAGGGGACTTTGTAACCACTGGTTATTTTCCAATAATTATTATTCTTATGTTAAAGTCTTATCAATAAATAAGGGCTTTGACTGCTTAAAATGCATACTTATCAGCTCTAACATGTGTTTTCTTTAACCTTACAAGCTAGTACTTTCCAATCTGTCACACACGATAGTTCGTTTGTAGTTGAACGTGAATCTATGGTATTTTGAAGCATTTCCATACCCACTGTGTGGGAACGGACACCGGATATAGCTCAAAAAATGATAAGTAAACAGACAAATATGCAGTTGTTTTTCTTTACCAGAGGTAAGATCTTGGTGTGTTAACGCTTATCTACTGTATCCACAAATGAAACAAGTGTTTGAACTAATAGCTGAATGCTAAATTTGGCTTATTGTATACTTTGAAGTGCTTACGATTTAGCAGACCTCGAAAAATGTTTCTTCAAATATGAGATGATCACCTCAAAACTTACAGAGTTTCGACAAGTATTGTTATTTTAAGGAAATATATCGAATATATAAAAAATCTGAATCGAAGGATTTCACAAGCATAATCTCAACTATTTTTTATTGTAAGAACTGGCAATGTAACTTAAAATGTTAAAGATATGGCCTTAGAAATGTTCACAGTACTGTACTTGGGATAGCCGTATTAATCACTGAGGATAGTTTCAAAATTGAGATATGTTTCCTGGTGATAATATGTAAAATGGGACCATAATTGATAGTAACACTGTTAATATACAATATACATGTATGTCTATTTCGAACTTTGAAATAAGTGAGAATACAATTTGATGGGAAATTATTGAGCAAACTTTAGTTAACAATGAGTTTGATCCATGCACTCCTAAATGAACGTGTATATGATAGCTGCTTTAATATCAGGGTTGGTCACAATACATACTTTCTCACTGAAGTGAACGAGTAGAAACCATTATTCTGTTCTATGTAATAGCAACATCGACCCAAGCTTAGAAAAAAGCTTCACGTGTTCCACATTTGATCACATATCTCATTTCCTACTGATGACTTTCTGTGTGCACCACATAAATTTGTCATATGTTATGCAACAATTTTTTGCTCTTATCCCTCGATATGGACAACATCAAACAATTTCCCTCGAGTTCCCGTATAGGTAAATGGCCGTTATCATTATAACAGTCTCGTTATTCTAATTGCATCGTTACTATCCTCAGTCCACTTAATAGCTATCCCCTGTGCAGTTATTTATTTGCTTCATATTTCCCCGGTACACAGCCAGGGCATCAAAAGGTATGAATATCTCCGTAACAACAAAACATAACGTATTGATATCTTACACATTACTAGATAATGTAATTACAATGAAATCCCTCGATTCAATTTTATTCTTATTTTCAATTTGTTGATTAATGTTTGAAATCGTACCGTATGAATGAACATTAAAAAAAAAATTGTGAGCGATCTTGCAACTTTCGGCAAGAATTTGGCTATTATAAAAAAGAGGAGACACATTTCCAACATAGTCGTGTATTACACAGGGTCAAGTTATTTGAAACTCTTCGATTTTGATAAATATATAACCATAAAATACAAAAAATGATTTTTTTTTTACTTTATTCCCATTTTTCTGTTTTCCTAGATTTTCTACCACCCTTGACTTCCGGTTTCAGAATAAGATTTTATAACGGCTCATTTCATTGGTTTATGAACTCCGCGAGATGTTTCGCGTACAAGTGTCAACAACTGTAACATTTGGACCGAAAATGTTAAACACAGAGAAGTCTTTGGCATTAAGAGTGACTTTAGCGTGCTTATTTCGGGTCAGGCTGGTTCTGGAATTACACATACCATCAAAGCCGAATATGAAATTTCATGAGACAACGGAAAGTGGCTTAATATGCACCACAGGATCGACTTGTTTCCTTGACAGCGATCGTGATGCAAAAACTGTTCAGAGGTAAGAAGTGCAAAATGTTTTATTTATAAAAAAGAGCTGTTCACCAATACGCTGTGTTCAATAATGATCTATATAATTGTAGAAACATGCATGCATTTTGGGTTTGGTTCATTTACACATGTATATTTATTAGGTAACATTATATATTTTATACATTTTGTTGTTTATGCTTTGTTTTCATGCATGCTCACAGAAATGAGTGTCATCTCAATTTCCTTTGCAATTGCCAAATTTCTCTTTAAGGGACTTGGTCATGTTTTGATACAAAAAAAAATATTTTCTAAAACTGAAAATGATTAATATTATGTTAACATTAATTTTACTTGTATCACATTCACATAAATAGTTTAATGATAGTAGAAAAAAAAATCGGGAATAAGTAATAAAAGAGATCGATCGCAAGTTTGATTCGAGTCTACTCGTGGTAACAAGTATATTATTAGAAAATGGGTAGTCTAAAGCTAGGGTATGTGCCTGTACATGTATAGTTGAGTTGTCTGCAGGCATATACCATAGCTTTTGCTGAAAAGTTGAATATCAACAAATTAATTTTCAAAACATTTATTATGAAGCAGATGCTTCAAGTCCATGTGTGCATTGTGCATTAATTATGGATTAAAAATGGATCTACAGTTGTAGCAGGGTTAAAATAAACCTGTAAAATCAGTTTTTATATCTTTGCAGGGAAGTGATTGATGGCAACACCAGTATTCATGACGGTCATATAATGAAGCGTAGGCTTGTGGCCTACAGTTCCACAGAGTGAGTCTGAGACACACCGGCACTATCTCCTATTCCACCTAGATCTGGGCTCAGTGCAGATGTTACATTGCGCTGTTAACAGTTTTTTTACATGATATCGCTACAACCTGGAAACAATTACTTAAATAATGACTATCTGCCGTCTTTATCTTTGAAAGACTTGGTATTTTGTTCCAGCTGTGTGTCATTGGTTAATAAAAGATACTTACAGTTGCTGAAATAGTATCTTTAGAAATGCATGAAATGTTGTATAGGTATACAAATGTAATGCTATATAGGTATGTATGTATTTCTCCTCAGCTCAATATAGGGGTAGTAAATGTTTAGTTTCTCAGACCATTTTGTAATATTTCAGTAGGGAGCACATAATGCTATTGTTTTTCCAGGATAATTGCTTTCAATTTGTATTATCAGTTTGGCTTTAGAGCTGCACTCACACAGTTTGACACAGATATGAAGTTTGTTTGTCTCAGAATAAGTTCATGTTGGCATTAAAGCCTTCAATTCAGTTATCTATAAAAAGGCCACTTACAATAGAACAAATCTCAATTGTTTGAAAGAACGGCAAAAATTCATTTACTTTAAGCGTTAATAACACTTTTTACCATAAAACATCCATTTTCTAACAAAAATATGAAAATCTTCATTCAAATCTTGTGTTAGCAGTCTTATATCACTGTTTACCAGACATTCACTCCGTAAGAGTGCAGCTTTAAATCACTATAGAGCAAAAGCAAAATATTTTTTTGAATGCAACTTTGAAGATCCATGCTTAAAAAGAGGCACCCTTAAAAGTATCAAGTGTTACTGATTCTTTTCGGCACAATAAAGCATTTTTTTAAATTTATGAATAATCTTCATTATAGAGCTCTGTTGGAACTTTTTCTAACTTTTATCAAAAGAAAATTAATTATTATGCTTACCCTATAAATTCTGAACAAATCCGGTTCAAGTCATTATAACCATTTCATGTTTGTTGTTAATGTAGCTGCGTTGTAATTAAACTTAAATAGCAAGATTTGTCTGATAAAACATGAAAAATAATTTGCTTGATTGTGATGAAAGTTGATAACTTAACAGCCTAAGTCTGTTTGGTAGGTAGAAACCAGGCGCGTAGCTGCCTATACACGAAATACACGGCTGAATCCACATGATTCTGACAAAAAATAAAACAGTTCAGCCAAATCTACAGAATCACTATTCTTACTTAACAACATGATGTAACAGACATATGGACATTGTCATCGAGTATGTACAGAACACCAGATTGTTCCATTGTTTTCAAAATGTTCATGCCCCCCACCCCGCAGCACAATTATGAATCCACATGAATAAAGGGCAAGCTACGCCCCTGGAAACGAGTACTGTGTACGTTCGTTTAGAGGTTATCAGAATGTTCCATTTGGTTGGATATAACCAAATAACTCTTGGATTGGAGGCTGACATCTTAATCCACAAAACCACGCTCACCCTTTTTGAGTAGTACATTAGAAAAGACATCAGAAGATGAATCCTTCGAAAAAAATCCTATTATAGGAATATGTATTTATTTTTATTTACCTTTTTTTATTAATTATATATATTTTTTTTTTTTTTTTATTTATTTTTTTTTTTTTTTTTATTTATTTATTTTTTTGGGGGGGAGGGTGACGCCGGGTCCGTTCCCCTATAGCTATTAGTGGTTAGTCACTCAAATATCAAGAAAAACAGAGTGTCTTCATTATATTTATTTATTTTACTTCGTTCTGAATAATAAGAATGTAGCAATATATAAGAAATGAATTGTTATGTTGAGTGCAACGTGAGCGTTGTTTTCTGTTATAAATATGCCTTAATCAGTATTACCATTGTATTGCATCATTGCAACTTCATATTTTATGTGGACTTGCTTGTTAACGGAGTAGAAGGGCCAAAATGTTAGAATTTCAGTTTATTAACGATTTGAGATTTTAAATACGCCACCACGGAGGACTTTTCATTCGACCGATCAAATCGCATGTTACAAACTGGACGATAAACAGTAATAAAACCGGAAGTCAAGAGTAGAAAGACAGAAAAATGGGAATAAAGTACAAAAAAGGTGGTGTGTTTGGAAGATGGATATCATGTCCTTAATTTCTGATGGCTTTTAATCTGCAGAAGTTCTTTTGAACTGAGTAATTAGATGATTACGTGACCCAGGTAGCGAAACGTTCAATACCATGTTAGTACATTATACAGTACAAAGTGCATATTTATAAAAAAAAATCAATACTTTTTCACATTTCCGATATTATAATTTTTAGACATAAGATTATTTTTTTTAATTTTTAAAAAAATGATTGAGTTTGAAAATTCGTTGCCAGTGTTCTTAACATGAATTATAAGCATTTATATATTGTGTTTTGTTCATGTTAGGAAGTGGTCTGTGTATTGTTGACGTGTTCCCTGTCACCCAACTTTATGTATTAAGCCAGAATGTTGAAAGTATACTTATTATTTTATATCAAGAATATGCTTTCAAGTTAAGACAAAACAATATACTTGAAACGTTTACAATAATATATACCTAGCTTACTATGCTTCATGCATACAAATAAATAAAGGTTTTATATGTCTACATCTAGGTTAATACTACTTTGTAGCATACAGAGACAAGCCCAAAGCAATACATTTAAGTTTAAATCCTGTTTAGTGACAAAAGGTTCGGGCCAAAAATACACTGAACGAGAGACTCAAAACGTATAAACACAACCGTATAGACTTCACAGACCGCACATGCACCAAACTGGTTTATCAATTATCATTACCAACTAATTAAAATATAGTGATGGTGAAAATGTTGCTTTCAAAAAAACCCTTACTCGTTTCTGAAAAAAATGAGTTCTCAATCATTTCCCTAAAGCTCTTAGAATAATGTTTCATAACATTTTATTTTTATTTGTTTTAGTTGTCATGTTGTCGTAATTGAGTTTTTCCTATGATATTTTAACATCACGTCGACAAACGTGTACATTGGACATTCGTGTTGTTACCCACATTGATTGCTTTATACATTCATAAAAAAATGCTACTTTGAAGAGCCTTACCTGACTTTGCTTGCGTTAATTTGAGCTTCTCTATTTCTTCATTTTCTTTCTTTTGTTTTTCACTCAGTTCCTTTTTCCCCCTCTCAATGGTGTCTTTCAGTTTAGATATACCTTCTTCGGTTGTCTCAATCAGAATGTTCTTAGCATTGATTACGCACGAATCTAGCTGTGCAAGAGAATTTTCAGAAGTTTTCTTTATATCGTTGCTGACACTCTCACCTTGTTCCTTTATACTGGACATTAACATATCGTTGAGTATTTCAATGCCACCCTTTATCTCACTTGCGCGTTCGCTGTATTTCCCTTCTTTAGCACAAGCAAGTTCCGTGATTTCTTGAACGCCTCTGATAGTAGTATCTTCAATGATATATTTCAACCAGTCCGCCTGGGGATCTATAATCTGGGTCTTTAACTGAAAGTGAAATAGAGTAAATAATTATGTAATGATACTGTAACAAATCTTGACCCTGATTTGGTTATTGTTTCACCAATATCTCGCCCTACCATACACATGTTATGTGATCCCAAAGTAGATTAGGATTTAGATATTCGTACTTAAGACGTGATGAATTACTTTAAATATGTACAATGAATTGCGTGTGTGTGTCTTATGTGTGTGTTATTTACGAATAGCATATGAATTATGAATTACTCGATGTGGAGCTCCAATGATAGATTAATAATCCGTTTTCTTGTTGTTATAAAAAATGCATTTTTTACAAATGTAAAATGAACATAAGAAGGTTTATCATCCTGTAACATGCATTGGGTTCGGGTGTGTTGTGTTTTTTTCCAATTGTTACACGAAACAGGAGTATTACAATAGTCAGGACGTTTCTCCGCCTTCTGTAATACATGTAACATTAACGTAACAAGGGTTTCACATGGTGTCACACCCTGCAACACGCATAGGATCACAGTTTGTGGAAGTTTTTGCAATTGTTACACATAGCAAGCGTTTACATTTATAAAATCAGGGCTTATTTTATGTCTACTGTAACACATATGTAACATCTTGTATCATGAATATAATTCCGAGTTTGTGAATGTTTTGTTGCTATTCTTACACATAAAAAGCGTCGTGACAGAGTGAAACAAGGACAATCTGAAAAAAGCAGAACATTTTTAAAAAGTGTTATTCCTATGTGGAATATCGCGTTTTGTGGTTACATTTGTTACAATGTTCAAATTATAAATAGTATGGGGGTGTTTTAAACAAGAGGCCCAAAAAAGCCTTCTAATGCTCTACTGGCACGGCTCTTGTGGTCATTTTCAATCCAGAGCATGTAGGTTTGAGTAATAGGCAACAAATATATAGTTCACTTTTTGTGTTTAGGTTAGCTGAAAATGCTGCACTTCCATCAACATCTGAGGACAGGAAGTGTTGTAAGCAGATTAGTTGCATGAACTATTTTAATATGTGCCAAGTAAAGGTAATCTGAGAGAAAAAAATATTTGCTTTCAAAACTGTACTCATGGTCAAAATTTCATCTCTGTAGCTTTAAAAATAAATAGTTGATCAAAGGTCAATGTCAAGGACATCCGAGGACAACATTAATGTTTGTTTGCAAAACTGTTCACATGGTCAAAATTTCATTACTGTACGTAGCTTTAAAAATCAACTAGAACTCCGCGAGTCGGATGTGTCGCCTGACGAATTATTTACTGTCGACATTATAGCTGTTAGATTGGCATTTTATTCATTTATAGACAATGATGTTGCCATTTAACTTTCAAGTGTAGGTGGCATTTGAACCCTCAATCAGATATACCTACGGAATAAGTTTCAGGTTGAAACCTCCTATAGTTTACGAGATATGCCACGGACAAAACCTAAGCAAGAAAATTAACAAAGGGCAATAACTCTAAAAATATGGCAGCAAGAGTAACGGTTCTTGTGCACTGCACTTGTCCTCAATGAGATCTATCTAGCTATGAAGTTTCAAGTTGATACCTCTTATATTCTTCAAGATATGCCCCGGACAAAACTTTAAGCATGAAAATTAACAAAGGGCAATAACTTTAAAACTAAGAAAGCAAGAGTTACTGTTATTGTGCACTGCACTTGCCCTCAATGAGATATATCTAGCTATGAAGTTTCAAGTTGATACCTCTTATATTCTTCAAGATATGCCCCGGACAAAACTTTAAGCATCAAAATTAACAAAGGGCAATAACTTTAAAACTAAGAAAGCAAGAGTTACTGTTATTGTGCACTGCACTTGCCCTCAATGAGATCTATCTAGCTATGAAGTTTCAAGTTGATACCTCTTATATTCTTCAAGATATGCCCCGGACAAAACTTTAAGCATGAAAAATAACAAAGGGCAATAATTTTAAAACTAAGAAAGCAAGAGTTACTGTTATTGTGCACTGCACTTGCCCTCCATGAGATCTATCTACATATGAAGTTTCAAGTTGATAACTCTATTCTGCAAGATATGCCCCGGACAAAACTTTAAGCATGAAAAATAACTATGGGCAATAACTCTAAAAATATGGAAGCAAGAGTAACAATTCTTGTGCACTGCACTTGCCCTCAATTAGATCTATGTACATACGAAGTTTCAAGTTGATAACACTAATAGTTAAGGAGATATACCCCGGACAAGTGAAAATGGGACGCGGACGCCGCCGCCGCCGACAAAAGTAACCCCTATATGTCGTCTTTTCAGGCGACACAAAAAGTAAGTCAAAATTGGTGGGACAAGCTTTTGCCAAACGGACATTATTTCAAATGTTTTCAAATGCATCATATAATGCTCCACAACAAATATCAAAGTTATGGGCCGTGTGGTTTTAAACAAGAGGATTTTGAAAATATTCGTTATATAAGTCTCTAGGAAAATTGTGACACCCAGGGCAGTGCCAGTTTTGACCCAAGGGGCATAATTTGAACAACCATGGTAGTGGACCACTAAATAAAGCCTTGTTCAAAATAGCAAGGATTTGCATAGTGGTTTCAGACAAAAAAGGTTTTTAACATTTCCCAATTTAAGGAGGGGGGGGGGGGAGTCCGTCCCTTACAAAGAAAAGAGAACTCTTCCCGGGGCCTCCGCAAACGTCGCCGAGGTCGCTTGAGTTGCCGCACTGGTCCCTTGCAGGACGATCTCCGTGGGGATAACAGTATTGATCCCAGGGGCATAATTTGAACAAACCTTCACAAACAATTGTGACTTTACGTGTAAATTTGGCTAAAAAAAGACTTCGCTTATGTAGACTTAGCTAAAAATAGACTTAGCTAAAAATAGCATTTTTTATACTTCAAGACCCATAATCCAGGCATGCATGGGCAGATCTGGATGGTTTTCAAAAGGAACCGAGTTTTTATGGATATCTAAATACTGTTCAAGTTTCATCGAGACACAATCAAAAATGAAGACTGTATCGTGTTCTCAACCAATTGTTTACAGACGCACGAACGCACGGACGCACATACTACGTACACATTCCCATCGCATAAGCTAAAAAATGAATTATTCCTCTGTGAAATATCGGGTCACATTGCCAACGTCAGTTATATTGAGAAAAGACCTATTTTGTGTGGGTGTTTTTTTTCGGTGAGTGAGTGAGTGAGTGAGTGAGTGAGTGAGTGAGTGAGTGAGTGAGTGATTGAGTGAGTGAGTGAGTGATTGAGTGAGTGAGTGAGTGAGTGAGTGAGTGAGTGAGTGATTGAGTGAGTGAGTGAGTGAGTGAGTGAGTGAGTGAGTGAGTGAGTGAGTGAGTGAGTGAGTGAGTGAGTGAGTGAGTGAGTGAGTGAGTGAGTGAGTGAGTGAGTGAGTGAGTGAGTGAGTGAGTGAGTGAGTGAGTGAGTGAGTGAGTGAGTGAGTGATTGAGTGAGTGAGTGAGTGAGTGAGTGAGTGAGTGAGTGAGTGAGTGAGTGAGTGAGTGAGTGAGTGAGTGAGTGAGTGAGTGAGTGAGTGAGTGAGTGAGTGAGTGAGTGAGTGAGTGAGTGAGTGAGTGAGTGAGTGAGTGAGTGAGTGAGTGAGTGAGTGAGTGAGTGAGTGAGTGAGTGAGTGAGTGAGTGAGTGAGTGAGTGAGTGAGTGAGTGAGTGAGTGAGTGAGTGAGTGAGTGAGTGAGTGAGTGAGTGAGTGAGTGAGTGAGTGAGTGAGTGAGTGAGTGAGTGAGTGAGTGAGTGAGTGAGTGAGTGAGTGAGTGAGTGAGTGAGTGAGTGAGTGAGTGAGTGAGTGAGTGAGTGAGTGAGTGAGTGAGTGAGTGAGTGAGTGAGTGAGTGAGTGAGTGAGTGAGTGAGTGAGTGAGTGAGTGAGTGAGTGAGTGAGTGAGTGAGTGAGCGAGCGAGCGAGCGAGCGAGCTAGCGAATAACGTGTCACTTTGTAAACTCACAAAAGTACCATTGCTACCTTGTCAATAGAAAATCTTTTTAATCGTACAACATTTGTTATTAAGACACCTTTTTGCGGAGATAGGATGACGACGACGATAAAGACGGCAATGGCCGCGTGGACAACGATAATGATGAAACACTATTTTGGATGATTTCCGTTGATTCATTTCGATTCTTATATTCTGGGTATTAAAAACTGCATTCGTTCGGATTAGTCATAGCTTCGTAGCCAAAGAAACTTTCCTAAGAAGCAAAAAGGAAATTTACTTATGAGAACCGCAAACTGAAGAGGGTTGTTTCAGTATCAAAATGTTGCAAAACCTTTTATAAATATCCAATTAAGGAACCCTTGCTATTGAAGCTAGTTCACTGATATATTACCAATAATACATTTACTATTGTATAATAATTGTTCATGCCAAGTGACCTATAAACTGAAAGGATATTGCTGGCTGATAACAAATATGTATTATTTTCTCTTTAGATCAACTGCAGTCGGACGTACAATGACCTATTTTGCGATATTTCAGGGCCATAAAAAGCTTATATCGTTCTATAATTTAAATTAACCTTATTCATACATTAAACCTTTAATTTTATACTCAAATAATTAAGGTAACCAGTCATCAAAAATTTAGATAAAAATAATTAATTATCGGATATTCAAGTTTAAAAAGAATAAATGTATTTCCTTACAAATCTAAGGAAGCATAGAGGTGACATGTGTGATTTTTGTCGAGCTCGTGTGCGGTGAGCGAGACAAAAATCACACAGAATGGATGGCCTGTGTACCGTTTCAATTTGTAGAGTTATTAAAGTTCCTTAAAATGTTGTTATTAACTGTAAATATACGAACGCTTCTCTCTTTGACTAAAGCATATTAAAAAGAGACTAAATGTTTCTTTTCAACGAAACAGACTTAACACCGAAAGGTTTCATTTTGTTTATGCTAAAAGTCTTTTTAAAGGAACTTAAATGGCATTTTATCAGAAAAGATCGTCAACTCTATTGTTAACTACACTTCATTCCGGAAAGAACATGCTTACGTCCTGAACAAGCTCAGTGCGCGCTGACGTTCCATTTGGACTACGAAACGGTCAAATTTTCAAGCAGTTTTCAGGTATCAGAAAAAGAAATAAGTGTGTTGATTGAATTATTGACAATAATGTTAATTTTAGCCCATTCTGACCCCATCATCTGAAGGTTAGTATTACCTACTGATTACAATTATCAAAAATAATTATGTCTGATTTACTATTTTGTTTGCATATTTGTTTTTTAAGACACAATCTTTATATATATGCTATCAAAATGGAAGGTGCAAGTTTCAAAATACATTTAATACATTCGTACTCCCTTTTTTCGCTGATACTTTGCAGTTATCACCTTTAAGCAAATACTATTCTTATTTCGTTTTTGATTGAAACTTTAGACATGAACGCGACATTATATTTATAATTTACTGTCATATTATAATGGGTTTGAAAGACTTTCATACTTTTTATTTTTTTCTTGAAATTGACGCAGCATAATATCGCTGAGTGACCAAGTGTGGTATTAAATACGTACGTTTCAATAATATAAGCTTCATCATTATGTTTCATGTACTTTTCAACACAAAATATAGGGATTTTATTCACAATATTAATTTTCACATTTGCCATATAAGCGGTTCGAAATAAAACAGGGGCAAATTGCACACGTTGGTTTATGTGCCCCATGCGGCAAACACGCCCTATTGGCAAATATTGGGCATAAAAAAGGCATATATGATGGCAAACACTTCAATTCGTTAACGCGCTAAAAAGTTACTGAATCAGAATATTTTCTCGAAGGAATCAAATCACACGTTTTGCTGAATATGTTCAGTTTGCAATATCCAAAGGTGTGAAAGAAAAAAAACAAGCATTTTCAGTAAAAAGATATCCCCCGCCAACGATGGCTTGTTTGTGCTTGATGGCTTGTTTGTGCTTACAGGCATCATCGCAGTATGTTGGTTCATATTTATTTCAAGTTTCAAGAATTTCTACCTAGTTACTGAGAAATGGCTGTAAATGAGAGTTTTTCAAAAAATCAAGGGCAATAACTCCAAGTACAATTGACCAATCCAAAAAAAATGAACAGGCATCATCCCAGTATAGTAATTCATATTTATTTTAAGTTTCATGAAATTCTGCCAACTAGTGACTGAAAAATGGCTGTGAATGTGCATTTTTCAAAAAATAAAGGGCAATAACTCATATAGAAATTACACAATCCAAAATATAAATAAACAGGCATCATCGCAGTATGTTGGTTCATATTTATTTCAAGTTTCAAGAATTTCTACCAACTAGTTACTGAGAAATGGCTGTAAATGAGAGTTTTTCAAAAAATCAAGGGCAATAACTCCAAGTACAATTGACCAATCAAAAAAAAAAATGAACAGGCATCATCCCTGTATAGTAATTCATATTTATTTTATGTTTCATGAAATTCTGCCTGCTAGTGACTGAGAAATGGCTGTGAATGTGCATTTTTAAAAAAATCAAGGGCAATAACTCCAAGGACAACTGACCAATCAATTTTTTTTTTGGACGGGCATCATTCCAGTATAGTGGTTCATATTTATTTTAAGTTTTATGAAATTCTACCGGCTAGTTACTGAGAAAACGCAGGTGACGGACGGACGGACGGACGGAAGGAAGGACGGACGGACGGAAGGACGGACGGACAACGCCATTTCAATATCCCCCTCCCTATTTCATAGGCGGGGGATAATAAACTGGGTCTGTTTAACAGTGAAATATAAACAACACTATATTAAGTGAGAGGCTGGAAATCTGGAAGAGGATATACATAATGAACCTCGTACCCAATTCCCCAACCCTTGGAAAATATTATTGAATTAAGATATCAGGGTTTTCTACCTTAATTCGGAACAGACAAGAACTTGTTTGAATTTACATCTTGGTAATATATATTAATACCAGTGTGGCTGATAAGTATACAAGTATTCATCATTAATCAAATATTTTTTGTAATTGAGATTTGTAAAGAATAAACTTATGTTCGGAAGAAGCAAGAAAATGCAAAGCCAGAAAGACGATGTAGCCGATGTAACCAATGGAATGAAGTGCAATCAGGTCAGAAACATGGGAAAATAAAGTTTTCACCTTTTTTAATAACATGCATGTTACTCAATGTAATAAATGTAACCACATAACTCTGATTAGACGCCAGTCTGAAAACTCGATTTTGAGTTGATACTCAAATTTCACGATGTAACCGGTGCTACCATTGAAAAGTGGCAAACGCGCTAGTATATATACTGTTCATTGATAATAGCAGGGTAGGCCAGACTCTAGGCTACATGTACAGCTTGAAAACAAGAAAATGTTGGAACCACGACAAGAATGAAGGTCCACATACTACCAAATCATGCTGAGGGGTAGTACCATAAAACTATTACGGCCATATGGATATGATGACATATGTTGATGCTGTTGCCCATTTAGTAAAACTGAAGTAAATGTGTGTGAATAGTTTTGTATAAGTTGTTAATATATGTTTTAACGCCATATCAATCAATACATTCATTAACAAGAAACGCCGCAATGCGACGAAACCAGGTTTTTAATGATTGACAGAAGAACTTCAGCCTGTGTCTGTTATTCTATTTTTAGTAACAGTGACCTTGACCCTAGGAACCCCAAATGCAATCCATTGAAAGGTATCCATAAACTCTTCCTTTATACCAAGTTGTGTCAGGATATGTCAACCCTAAATTAAGTTATTCAGTTTCATCCATTTTTCTATTTTTAGTAACAGTGACCTTCTCTTGGAATCTAGGGACCACAAACGCAATCCAATGAAAGTTATCCATAAACTTATCCTTTATACCTGGTTTGGTCAAGATATGTAGACCCGGACTAAAATTATTCAGTTTCTGTTTTTCTAAGTAAATTTTAAGTAACAGTGACATTGACCTTGAATCTAGGGACCCCAAAACGCAATCCCATGAAAGTATCCATAAACTCTTCCTATAGACCAATTTTGGTCAAGATATGTCAACCCTAACTAAAGATATTCAGTTTGAACCATTTTTCTATTTTTAGTAATAGTGACCTTGAACCTAGATACCCCAAATGCAATCCCATGAAAGGTATGCATAAATTCTTCCTATAGACCCAGTTTGGTCAAGATATGTCAACCCTAACTAATGTTATTCAGTTTCAACCGTTTTTCTATTTTTAGTAACAGTGACCTTGACCTTGACCCAAGGGACCCCCAAACGCAATCCCATGAAAGGTATTTATAAACTCTTCCTATGGATCAAGTTTAGTCAAGATATGTCATCCCTAGCTAAAGTTATTCAGTTTCAACTGTTTTTCTATTTTTAGTAACAGTGACCTTGACCCTAAACCTAGGGACCCCAAATGCAATCCCATGAAAGGTACCCATGAACTCTTTCTATAGACAAAGTTTGGTCAAGATATGTCAACCCTTACTAAAGTAATTCAATTTCAACTGTTTTTCTATTTTTAGTAACAGTCACATTGACCTTGAACCTAGGGAACAATCCCATGAAAGGACTCCATAAACTCATTCTATAGATTAAATTTAGTCAAGATATGTCATCCCTAGCTAAAGTTATTCAGTTTTAACCGTTTTCTATTTTAAGTAACAGTGACCTTGACCTTGACCCAAGGGACCCCAAACGCAATCACATGAAAGGTATCTATAAACTCTTCCTATTGAGAAAGTTTGGTCAAGATATGGCAACCCTAACTAAAGTTATTCAGTTTCAACTGTTTTTCTATTTTAATAACAGTGACCTTGACCTTGACCCAAGGGATCCCAAACGCAATCCCATGAAAGGTCTCCATTACCTCTTCCTATAGATCAAGTTTAGCCAAGATATGTCATCCTTAGCTAAAGTTATTCAGTTTCAACCGTTTTTCTATTTTTAGTAACAGTGACCTTGACCTTGACCCTAGGGACCCCAAAGCCCATGAAAGGTACCCATAAACTCTTCCTATTGAGAAAGTTTGGTCAATATATGTCAACCCTTACTAAAGTTATACAGTTTCAACTGTTTTTCTATTTTTAATAACAGTGACCTTGACCTTGACCCTAGGGACCCCAAACTCTTTCTATAGACCAAGTTTGGTCAAGATATGTGAACCCTTACTAAAGGTTTTCAGTTTCATTGGTCAGTTTGACGCCGAAATGCCCGCCCGCCCACTCGCCTGCCCGCCCGAACAACGATGTTCGCCATTCTCATAACCAGGTTTCACTTTGTGAAAACCTGGTTAAAAATATTTAAATATGTGCTTCTCATTTATACTGTTAAAATGCATTATTGAAGAATACAATTATATCTATAGTGTGCTGATTAATTATATATATTCATAATTTAATATATATTCTTATGTTTTTCCATTTATTCTTGCATTTTTGACTATATGAACTTTCATGAATTGCAAAAAAAAATCAGCTCTATATTTGTGTTCCTTTTTATGAAATTTAAGAACAATTTTTCTTAAAAGTAGACACGCAACTTTTTCAGCACAGTATAGCAATTTTCGCCAATTATCACCTGTCAACTCTACTGTTACAACACACAATACATCTCCCCAATCACAACCTCAATTTCTAGGAAGAAGGAAGAATACGCGCTTTGGAAAGTGCGAACACACCTATGTAAACGCGTAACCCAATATTCCACTGAGGAAATAAAACACTTCTTTTCAATACTTTGTTACACACTACTACTCTTGTTATACGTATACCAATTGCATTAACCACCTCAAATAGGATTGTTTTCTTCAGATTGTAACATCCTTTTAAAATAGGGGATGTAAATGGGTGTAACATGTCAAACCCGTGAAAACCATCCGCGTTCTAGACTTGTTACAGGTTGTTACACCCTGATAAGGTTGATACTACATGAGTTACAGCACATATATTTTAATATAAAATCTTGTTACAACCAGTTCCGTGTGTTACGTGTATTAATTACAGTCACAGCTACAAATATGTAATTTCCTAAGATTGTTACAATATGGGGCATAATAGGAATGAAGCTTGTCAAAGATGGCTAAAAATCAGCGGTCTGGGCTTGATACATGGTGTAACACGATAGGTTGATATTATATACGTTAAAAAAGCGGAAAAAACATTTCGATCAAAATGAAATGCGAAAAAAGATTTTTAAGGATCAGTGTCACAGGTATTGGCTTTGTTACACCAATATAAGCACCCCGGGTTTTGAAAAGGTGCACCAATATCGGGTTCTGAATGTGACATGATTATTATAAACAATGCAATCATAAGACATGTGTCTATGACAAAATAGAATCAGTATTTTTCAGCCAGCCTTTGTATGTCAATCTTATGTCTCTCTTACTATCTGTCCGTAAGTCAGAAAATCTTTCTCTACCTCATAAAAAGCCAAAGCTAAATTTAAATATTATTTTCAAATACTTTTAAAATCATCTTTATCACGTTTTCTAAGCAAGAAACTGATCTTATGAAATATGTTAATAAAATGAGAGGAAAAAGCTATGTTTGTTCAGAACTACCCGCGTCTCTCTGGACACAAACATCCGGTGTATATTTGATTTGTATATTTCTAAAATGAATATATAATTGTATACATGTTTATAAAAAAAGTGACTCCTTAATATACCTATGAAGCTATATTGCCTGTATGTTTATCATAGTTTCTTATATCACTATTTTGCTATTTTGTCTCCTAAACCACTTTACATGTACAAATATTTCTTTTCATTTCACTCGCGTATATATCGTTTATCTATTGGTCGCTATTTTGTCCACATATCAACCTTTTATCTCATCGTCAAATTTATATTCCACCTTATTGTGTTTTACTTTACCTCATTGCTTGCTTCCAGTATCTCTGGATCTCCCTGGAAATATGGGTCGTTCAGCAACGCAAGCATGCTGTCTATACACTCAGTGGTGGCTTGGTCTGTCAGGGCCTTTGAACATAAGTCTGGCATATGCCGGATCTTGTTCACGAAATTCCGAGTCTGAAAGTTAAATTTAAATTAAAAAAAAGTTCAATCCTTATGGTTACTGTCCATCGAGCATGAACTCGTTTGAACATACAAAATAAAATTTGGCAATTGATGTTTGATTTATATGTTAATAGCCAGTGCGAAAGCCGTTAATGTTTTATTGTCTTCGAGACCTGTTAAAGAAAGAATATCATTACCTCGTCAGATAGTGTTTCCACAGTTGATGTGAATTTCCCGCAGTTATATATAAAGGCTGCCAGTCCGTTGAAGTCAATTTCATCAAATGAAGATTTATCCTCATACCCAGCTGACTGCATGAATAACTTGGCGACATCAAACGAGTCTAGCCATTTGTCAGTAGAAGCGTTTCGCCATGATGGTTTCGTTCTTTTGTGTATAGCTATGATTTCATTTCGAAGTTTTTCATGATATCGACAAGGTATTGGTTTGTTGTCAGATATACGACCATGGTCTAATGAACAAGTCTGCTCATTCGATGCCTTCTGTAAAATATCAGTGTGCAGATGGCTAGACTTTGTCTTGACAGAAGGCAAGATAGCTTTCCTCGTAATGAAAACGGCCCTCCACTGTTTCAGCCAGTTTTGGGGTTCTGGGCTGGCGAATGTCCTATATGCCGCCATCTTCTAATAGCCTGATAAGGATAAGGAAATTGAAAATATTTACAGTTTATAGTTTTTAATAATTTCTTATTATTTCATCTTTAAAAGTTTCTTTGGTTTACATTCGTTCTATTTTTTTCATATTAATTCAAACTTTGGTTCGAAGCTGTTCAATGCACTCATTCAAATCTAGTGTAAAAATGTATAGTAGTTTAAACGTATAGCAGTTTTGCATGAAGATATAACTGGTATTTAAAGAGCTATGGTCATTTGAACATTATGGAAATATGCACGCTAGAGCAGCACCTACATGTAGACAAGTGGTGCTAAATTTTAAATCGCGCTTTGCACAATATTCCAGATGGATTCACGAGTAATATTGATCTAATCGATATGAAACTGTACAGATTCACGCAGTAAGGTGCCTGGCTGTGCAAATCCTTTAGACATATAGATCTTAAAAGTGGTACTTTTTTGGCTTTGTTTGCTATTCGTCTTCATGGTAACGGCGTAGTCATTCAATGTTGACAGCATATATAACATAACTTTCATAAGTAGTTCACTCATTTGTTTTACAGATAATATACGTCTACCGAATCGTCATATAATCTGATTTAAATATTGGTAAACAAACGCTGAATAATAACTGTTTTTTTATTGGTCTCTTGGCCATCAAAGCCATTTGCATTTTGATAAGATGTCTGGAAAAACTACAATGTTATATTAAATTTCATAATTTCAAGTTCATTCCCCGGAAATCGTTTTTTTAAATTAAACTTCCATTACATGAGACATTTGGAAGACTTTTAACATGCCATTATGACTTTGTCCAAAATTTTCATCGGATAAATCGAATGAATATTGCAGACGATGCAGAGGTATAGCAAGAACATTCATTATTTTTCAATTTTTTTTATTAATTTTTAACAATTGTTGTTGAAGTGCGAGGCATAAAAACCGTGCAATATCACTCTAGTCCTGTAATACAATTGGGGATAATTATATGGCAGGATATCCCGAAAAGGACTCAACATGTTTAGCCTTTAGGAAAGGTTTGGACGGCATGAGCGTCTCAAAGCCTTGTTGTGATTATCTTTTTTTAATGCACACGGATAAACGTTGAGCATACACAGAGACACACAATAATACAACTGCAACTACGAGATCAATTTGGTATACAGCATTCGTACATATACTTAAAAATGAACGCACCCTAGTTCTAAAGCAATTATCTAAATTAAATACTTCGTATTTTCTGGAAAATTGTGCAATCATGACCCATTTGCACTTATATTATTCATTGAATATTCTTTGGCGTCAAGCCTTTTACAGAATTGTGAGATATGCTGAGTAAGCCTAAATCATAATGACTGTGTGGATGAACAGCGGATGAAACATTATATATTTCATTGTGTACAATTTTAACATCCAGTAAGCCCTTGTTTTGCTGACCGGGAATTGATTGATTGCTTATGAACTTCATAAGCAGCCTCTTACTTTCATAGCAACCACTTATTTTATTGCAAACAAATACGTCCTAATCATCCAATGAATACCTTAGCAATTATCTTTAACTTGAGTATCCAAATCCAAAGACTACCTTTTCAACAAATGACATCCTTAGTAACCAAAGACTTTATTAACAGCCATCCCCTTCCCTAAATTTGCCACCAATTTCCACCAAATGCCATGGATTTGGGTGGCATTTGGTGGAAAATGGGTGGTACTTGGTGGAAAATGGGTGGCATTTGGTGGAATATCAAGAATTTCACCAATTGCCATGAAATTTCCACCCAATTGGAGGTGGCATTTTGTGTAAAGTTAAACTCAGTTTTTTTTTACATGTGGCACTTGGTGAAAACATTGGACTTAGTTAATTTTTCATATGGCAGTTGGTGAAAAACTGAACTTAGTTAATTCTTTGGGTGGCATTTGGTGAAAAGACTTAGAAAATTTCAAGTGTTCTGTAAGAGGGAACTCAGCAGAATTCACCATTAATTATCATCATGGAATAAGAATAGCATTCAGTTGCTGTTCATGCTACTGTTTTAGCATCATAACATAATTATTATAATTATAATTACATAACTAACTGGTAATAATACTTTTGGGGATTTCTCCCACTTCTACTATAACTATAGTCCCACTACTCTTCACCATGTTGATGATTATGATGTTCAGGTGGTTCTATAGATGATGATTATGATGTTGTTGGTTCTTTTGATGATGATTATGATAATGGTGGTGGTGGTGATTATGAAGATTGTGGTTTATGATGATTGTGGTGGTGGTGATTATGATGATTGTGGTGGTGGAAGTGGTGAATTGGATGGTGGTGGTGGTGATGGTGATCATGATGATTGTGGTGGTGGTGGCGATCATGATGGTGGTGGTGGTGGTGGTGATAATGATCGTGATGATTGTGGTGGTGGTGGTGGTGGTGATCATGATGATCGTGGTGGTGGAAGTGGTGATTTGGATGGTGGTGGTGGTGATAATGATCGTGATGATTGTGGTGGTCGTGGCGATCATGATGATTGTGGTAGTGGTGGTGATTATGATGGTGGTGGTGGTTGTAGTGGTGGTGATTATGATGATGGTGGTGGCGGTGATAATGATGGTGGTGGTGGTGATTATGATGATCATGGTGGTGGTGATTATGATGATGGTGGTGGTGGTGGTTATTATGATGGTGGTGGTGGTGATTATGATGATGGTGGTGGTGGTGGTTATGATGATGGTGGTGGTGGTGATTATGATGGTGGTGGTGATAAGGATGATGATGATGGTGGTGGTGGTGATTATGATGATGGTGGTGGTGGTGATTATGATGATGGTGGTGGTGGTGATTATGATGATGATGGTGGTGGTGGTGTTGGTGGCGGTGGTAGAGGTTATTATGATGATGATGGTGGTGGTGGTGGTGATTATGATGATGATTGTGGTGGTGTTGGTGGTGGTGATTATGATGATGATGGTGGTGGTGGTGGTGATTATGATGATGATGGTGGTGGTGGTGGTGATTATGATGATGATGGTGGTGGTGGTGGTGGTGATTATGATGATTGTGGTGGTGGCTGTGATTATGATGGTGGTGGTGTTGGTGGTGATTTTTATGATGGTGAGGGTGTTGGTGATAATGATGATTGTGGTGGTGGTGATTATGATGGTGGTGGTGGTTGTGGTGATAGTTGTGGTGGTGGCTGATTTTGACAATTGTGTTGGTGGTGGTGGTTGTTTGTGGTGTTGGTGATTATGATGTTTTTGGTGGTGGTGAAGGTGATCATGATGATTATGGTGGTGGTGACAACAATAACAACAACAACATGTTGATGATAATGATGATGCTGGTGATGATGATGCTGGTGATGATGACGATGATGATGATGATGACAACAGCAATGTGATGATGATTATTATGATCATGATAATGATGAGTCAAACTCAGTTTTCTGTGTACATGTGCTCTGTTGCTATTTCCCCAAAGGTACAGGGATCCCATTTTTTTAATTTAAACTCAGAATGACCTCTCTGCTGGAAAATCTCTTCAAAATATTTGAATCTTCTGACTGTTACTAGCATTTGTGGAACTTTTAGTGAGAAATATTTCGTGCAGTTTTGTTTAATTAAATGGATTGATTAAAAGGTAACTATTTTTTATCATATTATCAAACAGATAAGATCAGGACTTATCATATATGTTTTTATTTTACACATATTAGGCTCTTTGTCTGTGTTTAAAGATTGACTAAAAGATTCATAAGCTTTATGCAATTATTGTACTGTCAAGTATGTTTCACTTTTTTCCAAAAGAATTGACAAAAAATTACTCATTGTAGGAATGTACTAAGTTTGAAAAGTATCTTTCAATTTGTACAATAAAGTTGAATATGTATAAAGAAATGTTATTATGCACATATTTTTTTTCAGACCCCACCCATGGCATTTGGTGGAAAACGTTCCAATACTCCACCAACTGCCACGTTGGGGTGGCATTTGGTGGAAAATATTGCCACATGGCATTTGGTGGGAAACGTTCCAATACTCGATGTTTGGGTGGCATTTGGTGGAAAATGGTGAAAAAATAGATCTAAGTCCCATTTTCTTCTGTTTTTTATCATTTTACACCAAGTGCCACCTGTTCCAGTACTCCACCAACTGCCACCCATTTCCACGTCCAATTCGTGGCAAATTTAGGGAAGGGTGGTAGCTAAGGCAGTCACTGGTTGTTAAAGGCCAAGTTTAAGGAATGTTTGGCATGACAATCCCCTGCTGTGCATCTCCTGCTAATTGCACTGGTTGCACATTTTCCTGTGTATTTGTATATATTTTTTTTTTTTGGGGGGGGGGGTCACTTATAGGATTAATCTAGGCCTTTAAG
This sequence comes from Mya arenaria, assembly GCF_026914265.1. NCBI lineage: Eukaryota > Metazoa > Mollusca > Bivalvia > Myida > Myidae > Mya > Mya arenaria. Next base: position 16,980,588 of record NC_069131.1, on the reverse strand, counting down.
GAAGTTAATCTTAATAAAGAAAAGTAATAAATGAAGCTTCATACCAAATATCATGTGGCTAGGCTTTGCGGTCTCATAGAAGAAGATGTAAAAGTGTTTTTCTATTTCAGTATATAGAAAACTTGTGATCCTTGGGGCATGCAAGCAAGTTTTGACCCCAGGGACATAATTTGACATTTTGAGATAATTTGATTTGCGTCTGCAGATAATTTTTTTTTTAAATATATTGCTATCTAAATATATAGACACCAGCTGCGCGGCCATTTTACCCGTGAGGCATAATTTGAACAAGCTTAGTTAAGGGCCACTATGTGAGGCTACACCCCATATATCAAGGGTATGGACTTTACGGTATAAGACACAACCTTTCAAAAAAGTATATTGACGACATACCACGGAGGCCGGACATAGGGCAATTTCAGTACTTTGTGCTCAAGAAATCCAAAGTTGTGTTTAATATTGTTTAAACATACATGTATGTTTCCACTGATTCCCCACTCTTTTGTTCACATGTGTAAACTCGTTTCATTTTGCTCTCCTTTGTTCCAACTATCCCATAAGAATTATCTAGTTTTTCCAGAACTTTGTTCAACTTAACCCCTTGACCTAATCTCCTAATTTTATCTGCTGCTGCTCCTTTCGTTGAGCATCAAATTCCGAACATGATTTGTTCCTCGGAGTAACTCCTAGCATTTATTATGCACTCAATTTCGTATCTAAAACTATCCAAATTAGCTTCTCCCTTTCCTTCTTCACCATAAAATATGCTCAATTTTGGATAAGAGTGGTTCGGTGTTGGTTCAGTCTTCACATCTTTGTCTATAGTTGGTTCATGTTTTACTCCACCTAACACTTCTATGAGTCTGGCAGCTCTTTCAGGATCTGATACATCATTTGGCTTTCTTCTTTGGATAAACCCCCAGAAGCTTCTACTTCCTCAGGCGCCTCTTCTTTAGCAGCCATGACTATCAAGTATTCACAGTTTATATTGATAAACTTGTTCACTTAATTAACACAGTTCATCTCTCTTTCAAAGAAAGTGTTAAACAGAGTCCTTCACTTCACAATTCCACTATTAATTTTAAAAAAAATGTAATCACATCTTACACAGGGTAATCAATATGCAATCCAAAGTAATCAATGTGCTCTAATACAATGGAATGAGCAAAAGTACAAATCACTGTAGGTATTATGAAAATATTTCAAAAATTTATTTATTTCATAAATTCAAATAAAATATTAAAAGTTAACCAATTAATTAATTCACAATCGATAAGTCAAATCAATCTTCAATACCGAATATCAATGTATAATTATTCAAGTTATTTAAGTCAAACAAATATTTCAAAGGTTTTCCTCAAATAATCATGTCACCAAAAATTATAAAAAAAATAAATAAAGACAAAATTGCAATCAATGACAAATAAATTCCAATGAAATAAGACTATTTCCAATTTAAATCACAATCAAACAGAATTAATCATTCAAATCAAATTAGCTGAAACTAAAACAAATATTATTCAGAGTGTCAGAAATTTAATCAAGCAATAATTAAATGTAGTCATTCTAAAATGCCGTCCAGGCTTTTTTTTTAATGATGGTTAGCCTGGAACGTCATTCATAACAAAATTCGTAAACATGTAAAAACTGTCTATGAAATGAAGTGGTCTTCATTTGAATTCTGTTGCTTAAGACTGCCAATAAATACCTTAATTCTTATCAATAACCATATCCATTTTGCAAATTCACAAGCTATTTCTTCAAAAAAGTAATTTAAATACCTGATTTCAGTTGACAGGAGCTTTCTTACTGCCAAAAAGAAAAAAGGTTACACACAACTATATTTTAAGGTTTCAATCTGAAGTAGTATTTTTAGTATGGATTACCTTCCCCTAACACTATCATTATCAGTTAACACACTTTTGTACTTAATGAATTTGAAAAACATTTATCGTCACATACAGGATTCAAGATGTATTTACAAACTATTCTATGGGCAATGTGGACAATGCATACTATTATACACATGTATTTAGAATAAGACTAAATATTAAAAAAAACATGTATATCAACGGCATTGTTACACTAAGTGAATCAAAATGTTTTATTGTGTAACCTATTAATCAAAATTTGACTTCAACACGGCAATCCAAGTTTACATTTATTAGAGATTTTGCTGACTTATCAATTTATTATGTGTATATATATAGTTTCGCTAGAACAGATGTTTCATGATGATATTTTTATTAACAAATACCTTATTCCTCACATCAGAAAACCTATACAAAACTCAACTAAAGGGAATCTTCAGGAAATTACTATTTTTAAAGGAATTGATAGAAAAACATAATTACAGAACATTGTTGTTTGCTTTTTTTCCGACTAGAGTGCGTTTTATCGTCAAGCTTAAAGCTTATAGGAAAACAACTAGTTAAAATTGTTGTGTGTTTTTTAAAGAACTATATTGGTAAACAGAAGTAACGCTTATGTGTTTAAGGGGTTAAAATATGACAAGGCCGGGACTCTGTGTGAGAATTGGCCTTCATGCTCTTATAGAATATGCCTCGGGTTGTTATGGGACACTTGTGCAATCTTCGCCGACTTTACATTTAAAATGTCATCTTATAGAAGGTCATATGCCCAGTTTGTGACATGAACGCGCCAGCGGTTCAAATAGTGTAAAATATTAGACGTGTTATACGGGATTCTTCCAATCCCTAACGTCTAAACGGGAATGTGCAAAAAACGGGGGTGTTTTAAAAATATTGAAATTGTTTTAAGTGAAGTATTTTATGGTTGAAATTGATCATACAGAGTTTTATTCATATTTTGCCATGTAAGTGAAATGCTATTTTGCACTAAACAAGCATTTAATGCATTAAAACAAGTTGTTAACCTTTCCAATAAAACGAAAGTTGACTGACACAGAAAACAATTATGCGAAGGGGAACAACTCGATACAATCGTAATAACTCGGCCTCCTCCGACAAAGCTTCGAGATAGACCTCGTTTTACAATCGTAACAACTCGGCCATGGCCGAAATGTTCCGAGCGATTTAAAACTGTGCCCTGAAGCCTTGCAGGTGCCCTTCATGTATATATCGTTATGTTTTGACAGAATGAAATGAAGAAAAGCCGTCAAACTCATAATTATAAGTTTGATATTTATTTTTTGTGTACGGAACTAATATGAAATAACATTATCTGGTAATATTTCTTGTTTTTATGATATTTTATAGACGCTATATGCTTTAACCCGGAATCCAGATCGGAACAACTACCCACTTTTGATACTAAACAATTTGTACGTGAAGGATTTGCCATATCAAAAATCTAAAAAAAATCCGTCAACGTACAATTATTTGGACTAGCGGTTCAAAGAGACGCTATAAAATTTAACAAAGCTTATAAAGGCAAACCGGTAATTTTACCCAGTATTCTAATTTCTGTCATACAAAGTAAAAGCACACATATAGTATTTATAATGTATGGTCGTTTTTAGACGGGAGGCTAGGTGCGTGTGGGAAAGGGGAAAGAAATGTAGAAATGTTTTTTATGTCAAAAGATGGCAATCAAAAACCTCCAAATAATTGCAGAATTTCAAACCGTCATGGCAGGTTTTTGTCAACATACATACAAATGGTCGTTCACTGGGGGAACACCAGAAAACTTACTCGCCTACTGGTAGGAAAAAGGTAGGGAGGAGAGAGATCGTACAATCACCAGTTGGTACCTGAGGTTGCTCTTACCACAAGTTTGTGACAAGTAGTACTTAAAAAAGTTTTTTTGTTGTGTGTCAGAATCTGGATGCTTTAAAGAAACCAAACAAAGGAATATTAAGCATACAAAAGTTAAAAGACATCCAAATGAGCGCAAATGAGGGGTAAATTACAAGAATAGAAAATAATGATACGAACTGAAAAAAATGCCATGCATGCAAATGAAAATTCTTCCCATACTTTGCAATATAACATTCCACAAACTTAATGATATTGCTATTTGATTCATTTTGCAAAAACTAAATGTCCTTGTTCCAATATGCTAACAAAAGTAATAAATGTTTGTAAACACTTCATTCTTAATTTATTTTGAATAATTTACAGGTTTACAATATGTTGCCTTAACAAAACTACTGCCAATGACACTACAGCTCGTACTAAGCTGTACTAAAGTAACTAATAGTCATGTCTAACCTTAAGCAGAGAAAAGAAAATGCATTTGGATATTCTCGGCTACATTCGTTAACAAAAACAATGGTGTTTGGTGAATTTTGATGGTGTTTGAAAATGTATGTTGTTTTAACAATTCGGAACGTGATTATTTTATAATATATAGTGCAATTGATGTAAAAAGGATAAGTTTTAACAGGTAAAGTGTTCTTTTTTTGTTTTAATAGACTAAATTGGAATAATTTCAATAAATTTGCGACCAAATTCTGATCGGCATTTTGAACATGTTTACGAATTTTATTATGAATGACGTCCAGGCTAACCATCATTAAAAAAAAAGCCTGGACGGCATTTTAGAATGACTATAATTAAATGGTAATGCTATTTCTCATCAAATTCACAAAATCAAACTAAATAAACTAAATGTTAAATAAATAAATTAATTAATGTGTACAATTTAAATCAAAATAAAGCAAAATAGTTTACAAGCGATTCTACAGGGTAACAATATTACATATCGTGGAAATAACAATGAAATTTCAATCAAACCGAAAGTAAGCAAATCGTAAAATGCGTAAAGGTTTTTGTCAATTACATCGCCACTAAATTATTAACTCGTAACAAAACGCAACTTATCAATACAAAATGATCGTGGTATGCTACAAACTACTATTTTCAACTAAAAACTACGATACGAAGGAATAATAGGCAAAATTGTCAAGATAGTTTTCGATTACGTCCGTAATATTGTATGGCAAACAAGTGCGAGGTCATTAAGTTCGGTATTGTCGCTAAGCAATCGTGACGTCACATGACACCTGTACACAGAACGACCAATAGAATTAGAGATAAGATTCAGCGGGCTAATTACGCATTCATACGTCACAGTGAACAGCCAATGAAAATTCAATATCGCGATTCAAAAAGCACGCTGTCAAAGAATTTCAGTAAACAATTAAACAAAATCAATGATACATCATGCTAGTTCACATTCCTAATGATTTTACGCTCCAAAAGATATGTTTTTGAACCGATGTTTACGACCTGTTAAGTAATTAATAACAGACAATCAGAAGAGACAAACCAAGTCAAATGTCAAAACAAACGCATGTATATTTAGTCCCAGCTGAGATATTTATCTAGCACAAGAAATTAAATATAAAAAATGTTTAACTAAAATGGAGATAAGGAATGTCCGAAATGCAGAATATTACAAGAAATAAGTAGAAATTCCTAGACACCAAGTATGTTATCAGAATTGTCCACCTAATTGGCCGTCAACGAGTCTTTTGACAATTTGTTTAATATGGCAGACTCGTGACGTCCACCATCCCAGCAAAAAGTAGCAAGCGGTCCTTGCGCAGAGAATCATCGCGGCCACAATTTTGAAATTATCTCCGTTATAAATTCAAATTTCTACGAAAATATTATTGCCTACTATTAAACACATATTAAGTGATGTCAGTATGCCCAAAAACATGTTTAGTTATCATAATACACTTACAAGTGTCGATTGTTTATCAAGTATCCCGATATCGGTAAATCTGGGACAAATCTGACTGGTTGTGTACATGTATAAAGGTATTCGTGACCCATGATATATTAATGCGAAAATAACAACTCTAATGACAAATTTAAATGAGTTCAGATCACTGTCGGATAAAAATTGAACAACTGTGTCATTATTATTCAACATCAATGCATATTATTACAGTATATCATTTCGTCCGTTGTTAAATGGTAGAGAGTTGTAGCGTTACAGGGATACATAAGAAGTGTCAAAATAATAAAAAGAGTATCCCTGATCGCTCATTATTGTAGCTAGTTATCAGAAATGATAGTTTCAATAGGGTGCAGGACGAAGAGAACCATTTCACAAGAGAACCAGTTCCAAAGTGTACCATTTCAGGACCAAGTGAACCACATATGTATTATATAGTGGCTATTGTGTGAAAGGTGATAATATAATATCTAGTAATTATCGCCATTTGAAAGCAAGACTTGACACATTTGCAACACCGTTAAAGATGTTTATTTAGCTGTTTAAAATTGAAAAGGCATGTCCAAAATCTTAGACTTTTAAGCTTCATGACAATTAAAATAAACAACAAACATAGAGAAATGTTTAAACATATATGGAATAAAATTCAACTAAGTAGGATGTATTTGATAATATATACATTATAAGGATTAAATAAAAAGGTATTTAATTTTTCTTTTCCTTTTTTTCAAAACATTGTTATATCAAAATACAAAATTCTTATAATTAAACAGTTAGATATGATTAATAATTTATTCATACTATATATTAAATCATTTATAAACAGGAAAATAAACTCTGAAACATAGAAATATAACATTAAGATAATAGTCCCTATATAACATATAGATGGTTCACTTCTTCTCACCAAGTGGTCCACTTAGTCCTTGTTCACTTGGAAAGTGGTTCACTTCGTCCCACATTCGTTTCAATAACTGAAGTTGTTAAATATTCCTAAGCCTATAATGTTAGAGTTAATTGTGCAGTGAGATCTCTCTCCTTTTGACAATATCTTTCTACATATGTGTTATCCAGAAAATGGCAGCAACAGCTGAATTAAGCTGAGATTACAGCAGTAAATGTAAAATTACAGTAATTAATGTGAATTTAGATGCACGAAACTGCAATTTTCGGGTAAACAACAAAATATATGTAATCACGCCCTCAGTAGAATGCTTTCGACTCCACTCGCAAATTGTGAATAACAGCCACTAGCACAATTGTCAATATAGCAATTATAAAAAAAAATATTTTAGCACTTGAATAATGTCAAAAGTAATGACAGTGTCCGTGGTCACTGAAACCTCCTGGTCCACTGGTGAATCCTCCTTGTAATGTCCTCTGAAATACGCCTCGATCCCTCCAGCTTACTGTTTGTAGGCAACAAAGTTTGGGTAATAGCTCTGTTTAATAAAAGCACTGTTACTTAATTAAATGCACCTTTCACAACGCACTGTTACGTATATATATGCACATTTAATCCTCTGTTCTGATATAAACAATGTTGATAGGACTAATTGGCTCGAATAAGGAGACTTGTATCACTAGAGTTATTCTCCCTTCCCAAAAAACGTCCTCGTTTTTAGGCTTTTCAACAAATCGCTCTGTACCGGGTCTGCCAGGATCCTTCCTTCCAGACATCTCAGTCACTCAATCTGTACGGGTCTGCCAGGATCATTCTTTCCAGGCTCCTCAGTCACTCACTTTGTCCGGGGTCTTTACGGGTTTGGTTTGGTTGGGCGCCAGTTATAACAGTATGGTTATCCGGGTATAAGAAACCAACGCAAGTCAGGTTCTTGATTTGTAATCAAAATCATGTGGTATTGAAAACTGCTTCAGTACACCTCTCCTCACCCACAGTGATTGAAATGGTTAGTTAGTCTCTTGAAACAAACCTCCAAAAGACTCGCATGGATTTTAAAGTTACTAAAATGAGACTGCAGAAAATCGTGGGAAACAGTGAGCGAAATATCCACGAACCAATCATAAGAAAGGTTACATAAACCTTTGACTAATCAGATTCCGTGAAAGTAAACCATGCTGAACTAATGATTAAAACAGAAGTATTCCAAAGGATATCAATAAGTAAAATCGGCAATTCACAGTCCGGTCAGATAATCATCGGTCTGGTCACAATATAATCGCATATTTCTTAACATAAGTATCCTAAGTCTTGGGGAACAGGCATAATCGCACCAGTTTTTAAGAAGGGTGATATAAACGACGCTAAAACTTATAGAGGAATCACTTTAATAAACATCATAGCCAACTTACTCACAAATTCTCCTTAATAGATTAACCAACTACAGTATATACCATGTTTGCGTTGTGTACCCTTTTCAAATTCTTTACCAAATGTTCACATTTTTAACAATATCAACTTACTATTACTGTCTAACATTCTCTTCAACGCAAACTATTGGCTTTTTATTCAAAATATTCAGTGTCCTCAATATGGACATGTCCATAAGAAACGTTTGAGGTCCATTGCACATATATTTCTTAGTTCCCTTCGATGTGCCCTTATCAAAGTCACCTCTTATTTACCTCTTAACCTACGACAATAAATTTGGACTGTAACATGTACAGTGAAATAAACAACAAGAAACGCCGCAAAACAACGAAACTATGTTTTCAAAGATTGGCAGAAGAATTTCAGCCTTTATTGTTCGATTCAGTTTCAGCTAAAATGCAATTCCCTGAATGTTCTCCATAAACTCTTCCTAAATACCAAGTTAAGTCAAGATATGTCAACCTTAACTAAAATTATTCAGTTTCAACCATTTTCTATTTTTAGAAACAGTGACCTTGACCGCAGGGGCCCCAAATTTGATTTCCTGAAAATTCCCCATAAACACTTCCTAAATACCACGTTTAGTGAAGAGATGTCAACCCTAACTAAAGTTATTTAGTTGCAACCGTTTTTTTCTATTTTTGCTAACAGTAACCTTGACCCTAGGGGGTCCTAAATGCAATCCCATGAAAGATCTCCATTAGCTTATTCCATTACTGAGTTTGGTCAAGATATGTCAACCCTCACTTAAAGTTATTATGTTTCATAGGTAAGTTTGACACCGCCCGCCCGCCGGAACGATGACGTGCAACATTATATTAGCCATGTTTCACTATGTGAAAACCAGGCTAAAATCAATAGTGTCATTCACTAATTCACTATGTGTTTTTACCTACAGTCTAAATGACCTAAGGTAACCATTTAATATATATGTGACCCCCCCCCCCCCATAATGGTAAACACACTGTTGTGTATTGGTCCTAATCCTTGTAACCCTCTGCTGAACTGTCCTCATATCAATGTGGATATGTCAAAGAATAACTGGCCAATTCTCTTTTCTAAACACCACCTTCCTCCCAATTGAGAAAATATTAAAACTAATAATAAACCTCATATATACTGCAATGATAAGCCTCATATTTTCATATAAGTTCCTTCTTTGCCTATAAAACTTTAATTCAAGATGAGTTTTAATCGATTGACAGACTGGGATTTTGAGGAGTATATTTATTATATACAAATCCTATACTATTCAAACCAACATCAACTATTGACTTATTTTTGCAATTCAGTTCTTTTAAAGGAAAATAAATATCCTCTGTGTTTTTGTTTTGCTTTACGAGCCGAACAAAGAGAAGACTTCGTATTTTAAAGTCATGTCCAATTGTCTTCTTATTTCATTGTGGTGTGTATTGTCAGAAAACAAATCAACTGATTTGATTGCTTAAGAAGATATGTCAATGTATTCAAAGGGTACGTTTGTTTTAAATAGAAAATCTTGTCTGCTATTTCTGATATTTTGCTCTTGAGCTATGACTAAATAAATATTTGTAACATGATACAAGAATAGAATTTAACGTGCATTTCTTATTTCTTACTTCTTTCCTTGATTGTTGAACTGAATATTAACATTGTTGGCCTCTAGTGCGTGATGCTCAAAGAAAATAACATGAGCAGATGGAACAAGCTGAAGTAAATGGTTACCACCACCACCACCTGACTCACCAATTTATAATTGTACTGATTCAACTTACCCTGACAGGTTTTTATATAATACTGCACTGCTATTGATAGACATAATTGGAAACTGACCTTGTATTGCTCAATACAGTTCAAATTCGAACGGTCGATATTAATTATCGAATTGGTTGTTTCTTGTGCCACCAAACAGGGTATATTTATTTTTATTTTGGACTACTGGGCTTGTCCCTGTAGTTTCCATTGTGTTATTGATAAATGTCTGTGTTCCAACAGAAGCTTAAAATCTAGATGCCTTATTTGAATCTACTAGGGTTCATATAGAATGTCACTTCTTTTGCTTAAGAAGGACCAGTTACGATATAATTAAACACCGGGGGATTTGCTAGCCTTTTTTCTGTAGAGCGGTCTTGAGGTGTTCAAGCTTCAAGAGGATAACATTAGTTTCCAGTTTCCAATCTTTACCAGTTTTTACGACAAAAGATATTATGTTGGTAAGGTATTCACGAGTTTACTTAAAAGGGTCTATCATTATTTACGAAGTATCTGCTTAGGATTCAAGATGTACGAAGGTCGCTGTCTGATTTAAGCATCACAAGTATCTGGTTTCTTAAACGGGTTGTTATAGTCAATATTGTAGCCGGCATGAGTCATTATTATCTATGTCATTCTTGGATTGGAGAGTAGTTTGTGTTCTACAAGCATCTGTATAACACAGCCCGGGTCCATGTCTTTGTACATTTTTTATGCTGTTTGCAGCTTTTCACCTGACACGTTCGAGCTTGCCTTCCACCTTTTGGCGGCATAGGTTTGATTGTTCAACACGGATTTAACTAGAGTGCCATATGCATTTTTTTGCAACTACATGTGTAATTCTAATCAGTGATCAAAATTGGGATTTTACACAAGCCCTTTAATCTTGTTATGTGAATAAGTCCGATTAGAAATGAATAAGCCTGATAGAATTCGCATCAATGATAGAATTTACATGCTATGATAGTTCTGTTAAAATACAAGTCGATGTGTACATTTTCCTTTTAGAGGTTGGTTAAATAGATTATAATAATAATCATTCTCGATTTTTTCTGTTGATTGATAAAATATAGATGATATATGTACTCTACAAAGGTTAAAAAAGCCCCTGAACATCTAACAATATTTTGTCAATTGGATTCGTTCATGTACGTTTAAATTAAAAACTAAGCATATTTTATGAAAAAACAGACGTTCAACAAATATAACTATCAGTTGCACTTTTAGATAATAATTCATTGAGCAGTCGGGAACCAATCCAAAAATAAAAATAGAAGACTTCTACCCGCTCAAATAAGTTGCCGGTCGTGTTTTACCCACACGAAGAATGAACATGAGAACATTTGCAGTCTATACTAACATTATAATACTTCTTGGCGTTGAATCTATTGTCCCAGGTGAATGCCCAAGTCTAAGGTCACGGGGATCTTTCTATAAGATGCGTTATCATCCATGACTTTTTTTAAAAATTAAATACACCTTGGAAGACATTCTTTAGCCCCTTAACCGATTTCTTAAGATTTTCCACATCATAGATAAAGAGTCACGTTGTTTGTATATATTATTGCAGTTCGCATTGGAGTACGTGTATATTTTTTTGCTGCCCTAGTATGACTAGTAATGTATAAGAGTAATATCCGAGTACTTGTATATTTTCCCTGACAGATGGATATTAATTTTAAGAGTCATGTCCTAGTATAAACATTTTTCCCTGGTATCTGTATATTATATTTGGTGTAGATGTCCGAGTCTGTGAATACCATAGCATGATCAATAATTCCCGAGATACTTGTTGAACCGTTTTACTAGTGATGAATTGTTCAGATACAATAGCTCAAATTGTTAATTTCGTTGACCCCGCAAATTCCCAGCCTATTAATAGAATAATCGTATGACCCTCCGGGAATTTGACTTCAATATTTACTATTTTAAGCAAAATGGGAGCTATATACAGACACATAAGGAAATAAATACCTAAAAAGAGATTATGCACCAGGCAATTGTGACCACGCCCCCCCCCCCCCACCAGGCCCGGGGAATAGCCGGGACTTTGACTTTCGGTCCAGCCAACCCGGGTAAAATCCCCGTCCTGCGGGGACTAACTGATGGTAAAATCCCCTTCAAATGCCCCCGCACCCAAGGGACCCTAGGTAAGGCCCATTCCACGCTATATTTTGCGCGAAGAAAAAAACACCGCATTCACCCGGCACTGCGGGGCCACCTGAAAGGTAAAAACACAGCCCATGTCCCCGGCTATCCCCGGTATACCCCCGGACCTGGGGGCCGTGGTTACAATTGATTGGTGCATTAGGCTAACTACTTTTTGTAAACAGCATCCTTTTGAATGATACCAAAGTAATATAGGGTCGCCCGGCATTTGTGTGTCGGATACCTTAAATTGCCTCAGTAGGGTGAAAGAAGGCAACTCATGGCAGCTTTGGCGGCTCTGGCGGGTCTGACCTACCATTTTAACGAGTTTCTGTTGGGTCCGCGGAATGTCTACGGGTTCATAGATTGACAGTATTCATTTCAGTGGGCCATATGATACGCTACGAACAATAGCATTCTTCGGTTACGATATATTGATCTGATTATTCATTATTTTGTCATTGATCATTACAATAGTCGTGGTGAATTACAAGACCAGTGTAAATTCATATCGCTTTTAACAACTTTTTTTTCAAATAAAAGACAATGAAGACTTCTTTCGGTAACGAGGTTTACCGAGTTTCCGCAAAACACCCTGCGCGTGGGTTGGGATGAACCTATCTTACACGAGCGGCTATGGTAGATGCTTTTTCTCCCACCTCAGTTAAGCAAAATTAAGTAAAAAAAGTATTTTTTAGATCTCTTTTTTGCATTGTGAAAATAAATGCGTATGGATATGTGATAATTCGTAAGTTTAATGGATATGCGCGCAGTGATTCAGATTATGTTAATAGTCAAATTTAAATAGTTCTGAGGAGAATGAAGCATTATTTCTTGAAGGTGCGTGAAAACCTTTTAATGATGACATTTGAAGCGAGAAATATTTAATTTGCATGCTAAATATTGCTACAAGACAAGATTTCTATGATGCTACAGACGACAGTCTTCAACAACGGATGTAATTACAATGTGATTACCATTAAAAAGGAGTTTCATACGGGTACTTGTTTTTCTTTGCCCGTGGGCAAGACTTTCTAGCATGGTTAAAATGTTGGATCTACTTATCTGAAGTGGAAGAAACCTTTTTCTAACGAGCTGCAGACATTGGAGAGGTTTTGATTTCGAAAATGTCTCCTGGTCACCAATTAGAAGGGAAATGACTTGATAACTTTGTGGTCATCAAAGTCTACAATTACCATTTGATATATTTGAAACTCTCTGTGATATGAAGGAAAGTGTTCAGTTGTTTGCTTCATTCTTAAAAGAACGGTCGTAATGATAGCTTCCAAACTATTAGAGTTTGAATAATGCTCTCCAAGCATGATATTTTACCGAGACAGGCTTAAAACACTCGACAGTTGGTCGCTTAAAATAGACCCCAAACAAGTTCCAATTATCATCAGCCGGATTTTATTATATTGGTAGTTTTTATTGCGGTTTGAGATTACACCAGTTGTAGAAAGGGGACGAGTCGTTGTAAGAACAAAGAATGCATTCTCCAAGTTTTAAAACAATGGGCATTATAAAAACGTTCGATCCTCGTCCTCAAATGACTCATCCCGAGCACCATGGAAAAGGAAGGGAGCGAACCTCTGGCAGGTTTGCACTATAACGATATAGTCGGGTGACCTGAACAGAAAATTTAAATTCAAATTCAAATTTCAGCTTTTGTTGTGAACGTATCTTAGCAGAAATACTTAACATGGCTTGCAGTGAAGGCAAGGCACTATCTCAAGAGGTATATGAAGATGAACAGTGTATGTCAATGAAGGTAGATCTGAAAGTTACGGACTCTATAGAGATTCATCAACCAACTCCAGAGTCTACAAGTGCGATGCTAATGGACTCCTACTTTGACTTTGTTTAGGCAAAAGCATTGTGTGATGTTATGGGTATGGTGACTAGACAAATATGACTGTCAGATGAATCTCCCCTCCCAAACTAATGGTGACTGTATCATTGGTACAGATCCTGATGACGATGAACATGAAATAGAAATTTACTTCAGCGTCATGCTTAACGCTGTTCATGAAAGTAGTATACTATAGGGTTGGGAAGATATTGTGCACATTCAGAATATTTCCTCGGATACGATTGATATGCACAAACTTGTGCTAGAGAGCAATGACTTTCTGAAGCATATGAAAACCGAACAGTGGTGTAGAAAAATGAAAAGAATGGTGTTGACAATCAATTGCATGACTTATGATGACTTATTATTCTTATCCGTTTATGTAATTCTTTATTTTATTACCTAAATGATTTGTCATATTATTCACTTTATGTATTTCAAGTGATATAATGCGTGTCATCATATGTTGACTGATCTTATAGATGTTAAGTTTCAAATAAATGTATTAATTTGTAAACATGTTTTCTTTTCCTTTATTTCTTTACTCAATTAAGATACCCGTCTCACAGACTTGAAATATGAATGTTTGATCATGAATAGAACGCAGGAGGAGCATATCCTATCACAGTATTAGTTCGGTTCTAACAATGCAGGCAATCAAGCAAATGACTCAACAATCAAGATTCGTATGCTATTTAACGTCAATCTAGACATGCATATAATATACCGAGGGTTAAATTGGCGGGTATGAACGATCAGGGTGATATAGATTTAATGGCAGTTTATATTATTGATTAATACAACGATGAAGTTAGATACCTTCTCATTGTTAAGACATATAACATAACATACATAACATAACATTTATTCAGCATTAAATGACATATCATCTATAGCCAAAATGCAAAACATATTAAATAAATCATATGAAACAAATCATCGTGAAGAGCAAAGACATAGTCAATAGAGAAGTATACTATATATCATATCAATTCTCAACATAATTAGGTTCTAAATCGTAACAAAAATGCATGATATAAATATTTACTAACACAGGGCATAGTTTTTTCGCTGTCTGAGGACAAAAGGGTAATCATTTTTTGTTTTGTTGGCCAATGGCAAAAGTATGGTTTAAAGAATTGTTTTCGTAGATTATGATATTTTGGACATATGTTCACGTTTCTATCCGTTCGACCATTAGTTAATAAAATACCTAACACTGTATTTTCAGCAATTAAAGATAATCTTAGTGTCCAATAGTACCCAAAGTTTAGATCGGACAGAGGTTCTGAATTTATCAGTTATGATTTTAAAAACGTTTATGAAAATGCGGGAGTTTACTTGCTAATTTACAAAGCACTGATAAAGCAAACTATGCGGAGCGAGTAATTCGTTCCCTACGTGGGATGGTATTAGGAATGTTATCAACAAATTAATAGAGATACAGATCCCCTTCAAGATATTGCGAATAGTTACAATAGTTCCCCTCAATGGAGTTTGAATGGATTAGCACCTAGTAAAGCTATAAAGAAAAATAAAACACAACTTTGGAGTGAAATGTTTCTTAAACCTAAATTATATCCAAAATCGTCTTCTCGTTTTATATATAAAATCGGTGATTTTGTTAGATATAGTTACACTAAACATCTTTTTTAACGGGCTTACCAGCAACAATATACTACAGACGTTTTCAAAGTTCAGGGTAGAGTATTTAAACCCGGGTTTCCATTGTATAAAATTATTGACTTGAATAAAGAACCAATATCGGGTTATGTGATTCAGAATGAAATCATTCCTGCTGATAAAAATGAAGACAGTCTTTGTTTTGTTGATAAAGTTTTAAAAAGAGAAAAGTCCAGAGGAAACTAGAGTATTTTGTTCGATGGGACGGGTTTGTGAGAGACAATGAAATCAACAATAGTTTTGTTGATAAAAAACCTTTTAGTTTTAAAGTACAGTAAATATTTCCACTTAATTTTGATGGTTATTGGAAAGTAGCTTTAAGGGCAATCAGGTTACAAACAGATCTGATTGTAAGGTTTAACCAACATCGTATTTATTTATTTAAAATTAATATATTCGAAGAAAGTATTCCTAATTTAAGTGAACACACGTTGTTGAAAAGAATAGACAAAAACGAAGAAAAAATGGAATTAATAAAAGTATGTGTTTGACACTCCATTGTATTTGCCGTTAAATAGATCAGAGTTTCAAGAGATTAAATTTGATATAAAAACTGTAAATGACAATTTTGCATTTGATTGCAAGTTCACAAGTGTTACTTACGTTTCACTTCAAACGCTTCTCATTTTATCCAAATTATGAATTAATCTAAGTTGTAAGTACCAAACCCACAAAAATGGATAAACTATTTGTAACAAATAAAACACACGGATATGCTTTACTTTTCCGGCTCAGCAAACTGTAAACAAGGCGAAAAGCGAACTGAAACGAGAAGGTTTAAAAACGCCTAAAATCTCATCTTTTTCTCATACATCAACCAATCCTTCAAGCGTTAAGAATTCGGTCACAAAAAGACATTGAGACATCCAACGAAAAAAGGACAAAACAAACTGCAAAAAAAATACAAAAAAAATACAGAGACCTGTCACAACCTGGGACGTATTCGGTAATACAACATGTCATACTTCAAACAAGATGGATTTTCTGAACAGAAGATTTCAAAAGTCAAAGAACTTAACAAACACTTATCAGTCATCATTTTTGCCGCAACCTCCGCCTTCATGCCGCCCCTGCCCTCACCTCTGGACACACAGCCATCACCACCGCCTCCATTTTAACACCTGCTCCCAACTCTGGATCCACCATCGCCACCTCCGCCTCCATTGCCGAACCTGCCCCCACCTCTGGTTCTATCACCACCACCTCCGTCTCCATTGCCGCCCCTGCCCCCACCTCTGGATCCATCACCACCACCTCCGTCTCCATTGCCGCACCTGCACTCACCTCTGGATCCATTACCGCCACCTCCACCTCCATTGCCGCACCTGCCCCCAACGCGGGATCCGTAACTGCCACCTCCGCCTCCATTTCAACACCTGCCCCCACCTCTAGATCCACCACCGCCACCTCCGCCTCCATTGCCGCCCCTGCCCTCGCCTCTGGATCCACCACACCCACCACCATTTCCGCACCTGCCCCCACCTCTGGATCCACAGCCGCCACCTCCGCCTCCATTGCCGCCCTGCCATCGCCTCTGGATCCACCACCGCCACCTCCGCCTCCATTTCAGCACCTGCCCCCATCTCTGGATCCACAGCCGCCACCTCAAACTCCATTACCGCGCCTGCCCTCACTGGATCCACAGCCGTCACCTCCGCCTCCATTGCCGCAACTGCCACCACCTCTGGATCCACCACCGCCACCTCCGCCCATACTGTCGCCCCTGCCCTAACCTCTGTATCCAACACCGCCACCGCCGCCTCCATTGCCGCCCCTCCCCCACCTCTAGATCCACAGCCGCCACCTCCGCCTCCATTGTCGCTCTTGGCCCCACCTCTGGATCCACCACCGCCACCTCCGCCTCCAAACTTGCCCCTGCCCTAATCTCTGGATCCACCACCTCCACCTCCATTGTCGAACCTGCCCCCACCTCTGGATCCACAGCCGCCAGCTAAACCTTCATTACCGCGCCTGCCCTCACCTCTGGATCCACAGCCGTCACCTCCGCCTCCATTGACGCCCCTACCCCCACCCCTGGATCCCCCATTGCCACCTCCGCCTCTACTGTCGCCCCTGCCCCCATGCCCCCACTTCAAGATCCACAGCCGCCACCTCCGCCTCCATTGCCACCCCTTGACCCCAACTCTGGATCCATAGTTGCCACCTCCGCCTCCATTGCCGCACCTGCTCCCACCTCTGGATCCACCACCTCCGTCTCCATTGCCGCCCTGCCATCGCCTATGGATCCACCACCGCCACCTCCGCCTCCATTTCAAAATCTGCCTTCATCTCTGGATCCAGAGCTGCCACCTCAACCTCCATTACCGCGCCTGCTCTCACTGGATCCACAGCCGTCACCTCCGCCTCCATTGCCGCACCTGCCCCACCTCTGGATCCACCACCGCCACCTCCGCCTTTACCTTCGCCCCTGCCCTCACCTCTGTATCCCCCACCGCCACCTCCACATCCATTGCCGCCCCTGCCCCCACCTCTGGATCCACAGCCGCCACCTCCGCCTCCATTGCCGCACCTGCCCCCACCTCTGGATCCACCACCGCCACCTCCGCCTCCACTGTGGCCCCTGCCCTAACCTCTGGATCTACCACCGCCACCTCCGCCTCCATTGCAGCCCCTGCAACCACATCTGGATCCATTGCCGCCAACACGCCTCCATTGCCGCTCTTGACCCCACCTCTGGATCCATAGTCGCCACCTCCACCTCCATTGCCGCACCTGCCCCCACCTCTGGATCCCCAGCCGCCACCTAAACCTCCATTACTGCGCCTGCCCTCACCTTTGGATCGACAGCCGTCACCTCCGCCACCATTGCCGCACCTGCCCCCACCTCTGGATCCCCCATCGCCACCTCCGCCTCCACTGTCGCCCCTGCCTTAACCTCTGGATCCAGCACAGCCACCTCCGCCTTCAAATCCTCCCCTTCCCTCACGTCTGGATCCATCACCGACACTTCCGCCTCCATTGCCGCACCTGCCCCCACCTCTGGATCCACAGCCGCCACCTCAACCTCCATTACCGCGCCTGCTCTCACTGGATCCACAGCCGTCTCCTCCGCCTCCATTGCCATACCTGCCCCCATCTCTGGATCCCCTATCGCCACCTCCGCCTCCACTGTCGCCCCTGCCCTAACCTCTGGATCCAACACCGCCACCTCCGCCTCCATTGCCGCCCCTGCCCCAACCTCTGGATCCACAGCCGCCATCTCCGCCTCCATTGCCGCACCTGCCCCCACCTCTGGATCCACCATCACCACCTCCTTCTCCATTGCCGCCCCTGCCCTTACCTCTGGATCCGTCACCGCCACCTCCGTCTCCATTGCAGCCCCGCCCCCACATCTGGATCCACCATCACCACCTCCTTCTCCATTGCCGCCCCTGCCCTTACCTCTGGATCCGTCACCGCCACCTCCGTCTCCATTGCAGCCCCGCCCCCACCTCCGTTTTTTGCACCTCCTCACAAGTTTTTCACTGATAACCTAACTTATTGGGAATTATTGTGCTTCACCACTCGTGAAAATATGTTTTTATGACACTCGTAAACTAAAAGGTACATAACCCGATATTGGTTCTGGAAGGGGACTTCAAGGGCAATCACCTAGCATCGGCCAATATTGACCAAAATTGATTCCCAAACGTATTGGTACCCCGCATTTAGGTAAAACAAGCACACTGACCGGCTTTGGAAGTCTGGTAAGACCAGAAGGAGGCGACGGGACGCCTAAAGACCTGGTTTCAACTTCTTGTGAACCCTGATATCAAGCTCAGCTAGGCTCTGAAGTAACCGACTCAACTGACTCTAATATTAAGCAGACAGTTCTATAGTTCCTACCAGTTCCACTCATGTATTAAAAACGGTTTGTTAGTTTTAATTGTTTTATGAAATTAGGTGCAACAACACTCGAACTGAGTTCAAATGTTCATACAGTACTAATATGTATTTATATTATATTATGATATTTATTATGGGTCACAACGTCTTTCGCTGGTGCGCACATTCCGTAAATACCGTATTATAGTATATATTATATAATACATTTGTTATATTAACCATAAATCCTGCAGTATAACGCGATTTTAATATTGTTCTGGTATGGCGATCTAAGCGAGATAACACACACACGTCACCCAACCTGCCAAATATATGTTGTCTATTTTTGATTTCTTCAATACATGTATGTTCTGTAAATGCTAAAGGCTATTATCAAATTTATCAAAATCAAACGTTTGTAAAAATACGAGTGTTTAATTTATAGTCCACATAAATTAATATGCTTACTTCGCAAATATTATATCTAGCTATACTCTGTTACTATCGTTATTATTTCAGTTAAAACTCAGCTTTATTACTGTATCGAACGTAACGCTGTTCTGCTCCAAACAAACGCTTGACTCAGACTGACATCCAAAGAAACTCGCGACGCTTATATACTCGCACAGCAAACGTAGGGAAAATTATAAAAAAAATGAAAAACAGGGGGTCACCAGGCATTTGAAATCGTTTAATCAAGGGGGCTTGTTGGAGAATGTAGTGCTATGGGCAATATAATAAAACGTAAACTATAGAATTTCAGGAGCCTTACACCTATATACACATATTTCGGCTTTGAATCATAACTAACGACATAATATATAGTGAACCTGCAGCGTTTTTTTACTACATAAACTAAGAACACATGCATCTTTTGCGCATTTTTTAAATCGAACTTTACTTGGTTACGTAAAATTGACAATCATAGTGTACAATGTATTGAATCGTTCTTATTGATGTAACCGGATGCCTCCCCCCCCCCCCCTTGTATCCGCTAGCATGAGGGATGACCGATTAATAGATTATTTGAACCGGCTGGTGAATTACTTAAACTACTAAGACATATAACGCCCGAAGCCAGTCTAGAAATAATGAAATAAATAAAAGTGAAAATAGCAATAAAGACAGAAAAGGGTACGTGGGTCTGCTTTTATACGGGGCTGGCTTTGTTTAGAACTCTTTTGTATTCCTCGCTCCGGATTTAAAAGAAGAACGAATTTGTTAATTTGACATTAATTGCTTTCCCATAAATACTCTCCCCATTATGTAGGACACCTATTAAATATTAATGTGTCGGGGACATCCATGGCTATCACCTAGAACCACCAAATAGCATCCATCTTTGAGGCAGCTTTACCAAAATTGACCCCAAAAAGTATGGGGACCCCCTATTTGCGTAAAACGAGCACGCTATCACCTAGCACCGCCCAAAAACTTCCATCTTGAAGTCAGCGGAGTAAAGCTGACCACAACGTCCTTGGACCCTGTATTTGAGTAAAACAGGCACATTTAGCTGCTTTGGTAGGCTGGTATGATCAAAATAAGGCGATGTGACGCCCAAAGACCGGGTATTGGTATTTAGGAGACATCCTGAGGTATCAACTGTCAATGCCTAATAACTTAAACACAATTGTTAAAACAATCAACCTGTGATAGTGCAGGTTTAATTGATGGTAACAATATGTACAAAACAGAACTTAATCTATCTTTTCGTCAAGGTCATTCAAGTTTGTATTTTTCAATGACGTTCAACCGACACAATTCCCCTTTAGTCTGCATATACTGTAGGGGGCTTACCTTAGTTTCACGCTATTGAAATTTACTTGACACAAATGTTAGTGGATGCCAGCTTTAAAGCAATATTCAGTTACAACTTCTTGTGAGCCCTGCTGACAACTCTGTTTGGCTCTCAGAAGACCGACTCAACAGTTTGTAAGTTTTAATTGTTCTACTATATTAGATTAATAAACCCTCGAACTGAGTTCAAATGTTCAAACAGTAATAACATGTATTTATATCAAAATATTGATAAAGAGTCACTAAACACTACGTCTTTAAACCATGCAGTATAACGCAATTGTAATAGTGTTCTGGTATGGCAATCTAAGCGAGATAACATACGAAAGTAACCTTAATTGCTCAATATAGTTGTTTGTCCTTGATTTCTTGAATACATGTAAGTTCTATAAGTGCTATAAGCCTTTATCGAATTCATCAATATTGAATCTTTGTAAAACTTGGAATGAAAGTTTAAATTATACAAGAGTAATATGCTCACTGGGTACTTATTAGATCAAAAAGTTCTATATTGTTACTATCGTTACTATTTCAGTTAAAACTAAGCTTTATTACTTTATCGAACGTAACTTTGTTCTGTTCTAAACAAATGCTTGACTTAGACAGACTGTCTTACTGGAGAAAATCGTGGCGCTTTTATACTCGCACAACAATCGAAGGCGGGCGGAACGCTACTGTCCAAAACGTTGGCAGTGACAATCAAAATAAATGGCAGGCCACAAAAAAATCGATTAAGGAAATTAATGGCAGCCGTCTTGAAAAGTATGCATCTGAAACAAAGAAATGCTCTGAATATAGCCCTTAGTTTTGGAATGTAAACATAAACAATTTTAAAAGGATGAGTCACATTATATGCTCGTGACCTTAACACAGCAGAAGATGCTCAGAATAATACCATGCCGGCTGACATCATGTCAGTACAGAAAACTGACGATCAATAAATACAAGAAATATGGATATAATGTCGCACCAGCGGTGAGGAAAACAAATTCAAAAGCATGATGATGTTGAATATAGTCACCACTATAAGTTTGTATTTACCGGATGGGGTAAAGTCTCTTTTAATTGCACTTTTGACAAATGCAAATCAAGGGTCAGTTCATGATATTTTTACCCTCCGAATGTCAACATGCTCTCAATGGAATGGGGTAAGTGTAGAACTATATCAATTCTAACATATTATATCAATATTTATAATTTTCAGGTAAGTAAACACTAATGTTAATATCAATAACAATTCTAACTTAAAAATTCAGGTCCCTTTCATGAAGTGTCAAAAGATCTGGGCTAAACACTTCTCGGGAAACGCCCCAAAAAATGAATATCACGGGGTCACCAGGCATTTAAAGTCGTTGTGGGGGAATGTAGTGCTTATGCGCAATGCAGTAAAACTTAAACTATAAAATTTCAGGAGCCTTACACCTATATACATGTATTTTGGCTTTTAATCATAACAAACGACATAATATATAGTTAACCTGTAGCGTTGTTTTACTACTAATGTTCCTTCACAGCGTAGGTTGAAATCCCAGTGTCAACTGACATTTTCTTACTTTTTTCTATGATTTGATATATCAAATGGTTTTATAATAAACGGTTAATATTATTCAAAACTGTGAAAATTACAAAATATCAGCACTTAAAACGGGTTAGCCACAAGATAAGACAATTGCTAGACAATACATGTAGATACATGTCAAAAACTTCTATAAAATTAACGTTGTGTAAAATCATTGAATCGAACTATTTGATGTATCACTTCGCTTAGAACACAGACATCTTTTGCAAATTTTGCGAATTTTTCCAATTCGAAATTTACTTGGTTACACGAAATATATATCGTTGTGTACAACGAATTGAATCGTTCTTACTGATGTATTCGGATGCGCCCCCACCCCCCTGGATCTCCTTGAGGTAGGAACGATTAATAGATGAATTTAACCGGCTGGTGAATTATTTAATCTTCTGAGAAATATAACGCATGAAGCCAATTTAAAAATTATTTAATAAATAAAAGTGAAAATAGCAAAAAAAGACAGAAAATGGTACGTACGTGCGCTATTCTACAGGGTTGGCTTCGTTCGGTACTATTTAATATTCCTCGCTCCGGATTGGAGGGAAGAACAAGTTTGTTAATTGCACATTACTTGCCTCCCCATAAATACTTTTCCCATTATGTAGGACTCCTATTAATATGTGAATTATACACTGAAACAGGAACCGTCAATATTACTTTAGTAATGGATTCATCACTTATCCTTTACGGTTTTATTACATCCTGGATAATTAAGTATTACACGAGTATGTACACACATCATATATATTGATTGATTGGTATTTAAACGTAACAGAACAGAATTCAAATTAAGTCAATGAAAGTCACGTGACTAATGGAATGTTCCCACGGTGATTGTATTTTATAGTAAACAAAACCTTATAGGATTTAAATTCAGTCAATGAAAGTCACGTGACCAATGGAATGTTCCCACGGTGATTGTATTTTAAAGTACACCAAATTTTAAAGAATGATTTAACATAGTTATGATTTAATAAATAACATGAGTCACTCCAGTTTTGATTTTAATCTTTTTACAATTCTTAACTAGGTAAAGCATGAATAATTTCATACTAATTACTTATGTCAACTTTTGAGCCTGAATGTACTTTACTACCCTGTAAATCATTTATTATCTTTCGAATGTTTTTTTAATTGTTTTGCTATTACATTTGGTGTACTTAGCGGAATCTCAAACCCAGCCTTGTAAGGATAAAATTGCCGGTTAAAGAATGGTTATAATGATATACAGTCGAACCTCGTTATGTCAACTTTTTCGGGACCTAGTGAAAAAAGTCGAGATAACGAAAAGTCGACTCATCCTAATTACAAAAAGTATCAACAATCCCAACACGTTTGAGTTGGATTGTACGATGATTACACCCACAATTGAACGGTCTTGTTAAATATTTTCGTCGTGAAAACAGCAAACTTATTATTGAAAAATAAAGTTAAACAAAAGAAGAATTATGTGTGTCAAATTTATTTCTTTTACGTTTTTGGATCACAAAAAAACACATATAAAACCACAATTGCATACATTTGTACATTGTAAGATTTTATACCGGGTCCTTCTCTGAATTGGTCGACCAGAGCAGTGGAACTAACATTTGACATTTTGAAGTTATTCTTTCTGTTCCCATTCGGGATTGATATCTACTCGGGGTGAGGGGGTGAGCTTATTTACCCTCGCCATCGGGTTATACCCATTCGGCGAGCACGCTACGTTTTACAGTATTTCTACAGATTTAATAACATTTTTAACATCTCTTCTTTAATCGTAGCGTGAGTGCTTCGGACTGTATATATATAAATATTCCTACACAGTATGTACAAATTTCTGGTTAAAAATTCAAGATTTAAATAATGTCTTAAGAATCTATCACATACGCATTAAAATCAAACACTTCAAATACATCATAGAAATTATGCTATAATTTTTCCTATACAAACATTTTAGGCTCAACCTACATTTTAAAAAGATGTCTAAATTTAAAAATTCTTTACACTAGTAAGTGTTTATATATACAACGTTTCCTTGGCATAATAACAACTAGCTAGTGAGATTATTTTTTTTTTTTTCAAATGACAGATTTCTCACTAGTTAGTTTCCTAAACCATCCCCATCAGGGATGGGGCGGTATATGCTGGTTTGCACTGAGGACTAAGCCTCAGTGCGTTTGCCTGGATTTTGTTTTCCTTGACATTCAATAAAAAATAAAAAATAAATAAAGAAAAGTGTGTTATACATGTATATATAAGTGTCCAACTGTTGTTATTGTTGTTCTTTTTTTTCTTTTTTTTCTTTTTTGGACTGGTATCGCTGTGTAACCAGGCAAACCAGGATGAAGAATATAACGATTCGCAGCTTAAGACTCCATCCTATGGTGTTACAATATGTGAAAGCGTTGCCAAGGACTGATTAAATTATGAAATAAAATAGAGATTGGTTGATCCTCCGGGGTGTATTTAAAATATCGCTATTAATATTAGAACCGTTTCCGGATGGTAGTTTAATACTGGCATAAACAAAGACTTTTCTAACTATTAGAAAGAAAACGATCCTTTTCAGGGCCACTGTTAAAATATTATATAATAATTTAAAATGTTATATACAATATTTACAAATTCTCACCCCGGAGGAACGGTAATTTGATAATATACAACGGCTTGTGAATTATTAAAACAACATATAAACAAACTCCCCGACGCCCTTCTTCACATAAATGTATGGGGTTTAATACTTGAAAAATAAAAAAGAATTAAATGTGAATGCTTGTGCTATTCTACAGGGGTGGCTCTGTTCAGTATTACTATTTTTCCCACCCTGGGATAGAGAAAAGAACGAGTTCGCCAGGTGTCATGATTTAGGCTACTTGAATACTCTCCATTGAAGGAGATACCATGTGGGAGGAAAGTGTCACGTGACAAATTCACTCAATGGCGGAGGATTAAACAGACGGACTAACGAAGGGTAATTTTTCCGTTAAATTCACAATGATTGTTAAATAAAACACACACCACTAGTAGTATATATACGGGTCAGAGTGTGCACAATTATATGACTACGATATATACTACTGGTCGATAGGTATTTCTCATGATCGAGAGTATAAACAAACTTGATCAATGAAAATCACGTGACCGTTGGAATGTGTTTCCCACGGTGAATACTATGAAGATTATAGTAAACAAAATTGTTAGGCTACTATTTAAGCTTTTAAGATTTAGTTGTGGTTGGTCAAATTTTGTTACTAATTTCCAACCGGTATAATTTGTTGATGAGAATATTTGGCTAGGCCTTGTATTGTTCACTTAGTTTTTCAATTTATGATGGATAATTAAATGTTATTTTTGCTAGGAGTCTTGTGGTACTGAACGGAACCTACACCTGACCTGGGTAGGATAAAACTACCGGTAAAAGGGGTAACATTAATTATTAAATAAGATAAAATATAAATTAAAAATGTAAATAATAGCTTAGATTATATATGATGTTCAAAAATGAACAACATATAGAGCAGACTGTTCCTGACAGTTATGGGGCAATTAATTAAAAGTGCCGACAGCTTTTAGACAACCGACCTTTATATATAAAAATAAAATTAAAAATAATGTAACATATTGTATATTATGATATACAACACATTGTATATTATGTCTAAATTTTGTCGGTTATCCGGCAGTCAACCAGGAATTTGGCAAGTGACCTGAAGACAGACCTTTGGACAGCCTTGCTTTGGTTTAGAATATTATTTATATTATAATCCAAACCAGAAAAAGTTAAGGCTGCCATAAGTTCTGCCCTCTGGCCCCTGTAAGTGTCACAGTGTAACAGAATGTGGGAAGTGTCACAGGTCACTCCACACCGAGCACAGTTCGGATCACTTTTAAGAATATATTTTCCAGCACTTCCTGGGAGAAGTGATGTGCCCAGTCTCAGCCTCGTTATGCATTTATCAGTTCTAAAGAAATAAGAATATTTGTTTGGAGGCTGGAGACTCACAGAGGTCCTATCAAATGTATTAATGTATGTTTTAGGTGTCCTCGCCGACCGCCATTCATTTATGACGTCCCGGCGGGCTAGTGAATAGACCTCTGTGGGTGCAAGAGGGACCGGATCATTCACCTCCACACGCCTGAGGCCATCCTTTGCAAGCCCGTCAACCACTTCATTCCCCTTCAGGCCGACATGAGCTGGGACCCATACCATGGTAACCTTTAAGTTTTTCTCCAGACACTTATTATTTTGTTCCAAAATGTCATTTATCAAATCCGGTCTGGAGCTGCTACCTCTATTTTGTATAGACTGCAATGATGATAGCGAGTCTGAGAGGATAGCAGTATGTATGGGCTTGTTTCTGATAACCCAGTCTAGTGCATCTTTAATTGCCAAAAGTTCAGCCGAAACCATGGAGAGATGGTTGCTGAGTCTTTTAGTATTTTTGATATTTTTGGATGGAATATAAAAGGCACATGCAACTATGCCTGTTTCTCGGTTTTTAGATCCATCTGTGTAAATTTTTAAATGCTCAGCATAATTTTGGTCAATTTGAGAGACAGTTTCAGCTTTGACGAGGTGGGCAAGTCTGATTTCGTTATTTTTTTAGAGATAGAAATGTCAACTGAAGGGTCCTGGAGGGTCCACGGAGGAACCTTAGACGGCCTCAGGTCTGCCACACTTACATCTTTGAGCCCGGCCTCCTCAACAATGCTTTGGGTGTAAGCGCCAAAAGGCATCGGTCTATGTTTACCCTTGTCATATTTTGCCTTGATGAAGAAGCCGGTCCCAAAGAGGTCACTTACAGGGTTACCTATTTTCCGGGACTGTACCCTAGCCCAGAAGTTAATGATTTGTTGTCTCCTCCGCAGGGTCAAGGGAAGTATCCCCGCCTCTTCCTCGAGCATGCATGCAGGGGTACAGGGAAGGGCTCTCAGAGCTATTCGAAGGGCTTTATTGTGTATATTTCCAAGATCTTAAGACTGTTTGGCGAGGCATTAGCATAGACTTGAGCACCATAGTCTATTTTTGAACGTATTAAGGACTTATATATGACCAATAGACTGTGTTTGTCTGACCCAAAATCTGTTCCACATAACATTCTCATTAGATTTAATTTGTTTTCACATCTTTCTTTTATGATCTTATAATGTTGTACAAATGAGAGACGTGGGTCAAGATAAAGGCCTAAAAAACGTACAACTTTTTCAAAGATGATCTTTTGACCTCCTAAAAATACGTCCACGGTTTGCCTTGGATTGTTGCCAAACAGCATGCCTACAGTTTTTCTTGTTGAAAGTTTGAAGCCCCAATCTATGGACCAATTCCAAATGGAGTCCAGACCTTTTTGTGCTCTTATTTTCAGGTCTTTCAAGTTGGACCCCATTCGCCATGTGCCGGAGTCATCGGCAAACTGGCTAATAACCATACCTGTTATTTTTATTATTTCAGGGAGTTCATTGATAATGATTGAGAAAAGAATGGGGGAGATCACAGACCCCTGGGGCGTTCCTCGTGATAGTTCTGCGGGATCCGATATCTCTCCCCCAACTCTGACCATGATCTTTCTGCCCTCTAGAAAAGCTCTGAGATAGTGAAAACAGTTACCAGTTACGCCATATTTCCGCAGCTTTTGGAGTACTCCAAAATGCCATGTCAAATCAAACGCAGCCTGTAAATCCAAACAAATAGCGAGGACATAGCGACTTCTATTTTTGGCATATGTGACATCGTGTTGTAGACGACCAAGCTGATCCAATGTGCTCCGTCCTTTCCGAAACCCGGATTGGAAGCGGTTAAGAATTCCATTGGATTCAAGCACGTGCTCAAGTATGTTTTTAATCATTATTTCGAGAATTTTGCCCTCATGAGATGTTAGACCAATGGGCCTGTATGACTTAGGGTCGCTTTTGTCTTTTCCAGGCTTTGGAAGAGGCACAACATGGGCTGTTTTCCACTCGCAAGGAACCACCCCACCCCGCCAGACCATGTTATACAGATGCAGCCAGATTTGAAGGGTTGCATCCGGCATGTGCCCAAACATCATATATGATATTCTATCAGCCCCGGTGGCGGACTTTCTCCTGCTAGCAATGGCTGACCTTACCTCACAAAGTGAGAAAGGTAAATTTAGTAGTGTTGAGTTGTCCCCTGGCTCGTTTAAAATATCTATGTTCTTTCTCGAACCGTGTTTGGAAGGCCAAAGTTTAACGTGGAAGATTACTATCACTAGATATTGATTTGTAATGTTTTATTAAAAAATGAGCCTTTTCAAGGGGATTTTTAGCAATTTTATCTCTGTATTTAAGTAGTGGTACAGGGCAGGTAGAATGACCTTTTATTCCGTGGAACTTGTTCCAAAAATCCTTACTATTTGACTTATTTAACCTAGCAGATTCACAGAAATCTTTCCAATTCTGAGTTTTGACCCTTAAAATCACCCTCTTAACTTCTGTTTCCAAAGACCTATATAAAATTAAATTATCAGGTGAGGGATTTCTTTTAGGTTATTTAATGCCTTTTTTTCTACCCTGTACAGCCTTGGAGCATTCGTCCGTCCACTATGGGACCGTTTGACGTTTGGGCCGCTTACCGGAAGAGGAGGGAATACAACTCTCAGCTATGGATAGAATTTTATCAGTCAACTGCCGATTAAAATGTTCCAGCTCATCCAGATCAAAGTCAGAGAGAGAGAGTCCCAGACACAATCTTTTGAATTCACACCAATCAGCCTTTTCAAAGTTAAAGGATGGTTGGCAAGTTTCATGTGAATTTAACCCTTCGATATTAACATTGTTGAGGGCTATAAGGCAAGGAAAGTGATCCGACCCAAGATTGCCGTCTAGGACCCCCCCCCCCCCCCCTGACGCGACACCTGCCAAACAGACACTGACTATGGTGAGGTCAATGCACGTGGAATTACCTTGTGCATCAAACCTGGTGGGTGCACCATCATTCAGGACTACCAAGTTTGAGTCTTCCATCCAAGTACAGACGTCCTCACCGTATTTACAGACTTTGGAGCAACCCCACACTGGGTGATGTGCATTGAAGTCCCCAGTGTATACCAGTTTCATTATATTTGTTTTACTCCGTATATTACTCTCGAGTGTAGTAAGAGCCTGAATGTTACAGCCCCGAGAGTAGACATTTATAAGAACAAAGAGTTGGTGCTTTGTTGGGTAAACAATAATTGCCAGTGCCTCTATGGCTGTGCCGCCATCCT
This sequence comes from Mya arenaria, assembly GCF_026914265.1. Taxonomy (NCBI): domain Eukaryota; kingdom Metazoa; phylum Mollusca; class Bivalvia; order Myida; family Myidae; genus Mya; species Mya arenaria. Next base: position 16,950,769 of record NC_069131.1, on the reverse strand, counting down.
TTTTTAACGGAACAGTGATTGGAAGAGTCTGGTATTGGATAGTGTGCTTTATATAAATTGCTAACCCACCGGCTACATTATCATTTAAGTTTGTATGATTTATAAACTCTGTATAATAGCCGGGGATTGATTTTGATGTACTCCCCTTAAAGTTAGTTTCTTGAATGCACAATATATCAATACTATTTATATCTGTTAGATGTTTTAACTCTGAATGTTTACTAGATGAAAGACCCCCACAGTTGAATGATAATATTTTTAAATCCCTATCCATTAAGAATGTTGTTAAACCTGCAGAGGAGATTAGACCTTTGGGTTTTGCCCATTGGAGACTGGGAGTAAAGTCTACGACTCATCCTCCCAGCCCTCAGTTTACCAGGTGTCGAGGGACCCTGCAGTGGTGCGCTGGCAAGTTTCGTGATGACCTTGAGGGACGAGCCACCTCAACCCTGCGGTCTTGAACTAAATTTCCAGAATTGCCTGCTTTTCTTTCATTTTTTGTCTGGTTGTACAATGGGCAGCCATTATGGTTGCGATGACTCTGGCCTTTAAGAAAGAGACACACTGCCTGTAGGCAGCTGAGTGGGCATCACCACAGTTTTTACATCTGCGGTTTGGGTTTTTGCAATCCCTAGTAGAATGTAAACCAGCGCACCTAGCACATGCTAATGAAAGTGTACACTTAGGAGCCTTGTGACCAAACCCCTGACATTTTAAACACCTATCAGGGTCCTCTTGTCTAGGATGAACGTATAAGATAAGGCTCGTGCCACCCACCCTGACGTACCTCGGGAGGCTCGATAAAACTTATCCCCACCAGCCGGGGTAATCCCGGTGGTGGTGGGGCCTCCAGACGCTCCAACCCCAATATATGACACTGGACGCCTGGCGGCAACTCCAGACGATCCCCAAGGCCCGCCAGGTCCTCATTCTCGGGAACCCCAGCCAACACTCCACGAACTTTGTGTAGGGAATGGGGTAGGGAAGCACGACAGTCAACCCCCATGAGTTTAAAAATGCCCATATTTATTAACTTGACAATTGCCTGGGCTTAAACCAGTTCCAGGAGAAGGGCCCCAGAGCCTAGTGGGACTGATCGTTTGACCAGGCGGGGGAGGAGCTGACCCAGTTCTGATGCCAGTTTGATTATGGACCCCTAGCTGGTCAGCTTCAACCCCAACCCGCCCACAATAGCTCGAGGGATACACTTGTGCATCATAGTGTTGTGAGTTAAATAATGACTATCCCTGGTGCACAGTGCCTCCCCAAGCACAGGAGACAGGTAATTTGACTGTCTCCTGGTATTGTTTTTTGAAGAAAGGTATCACCAGCCATTGTTAACAATTAAGTTTGTAATAAAATCAACAAGCAAATAATAAAATTTAATGGGGAACCTAGCCCCTATATGTAGAAATGCTAAGACTTTTGAATAAGATGTTGTGTAAATTATATTGGTGTAATAAAGATTGTTATTGTTATCAAAAATAATAAAAAGTCCAATGCACCGATAAATAAGCCCACAAAGTTTATTGAAATAAAGGTGGAACTACTTGACAATTAATTAAGTACTACTGAAGGGTTTAAATTTAGAATTTAGTTTAGTCAAGCAGTAGCCTAAATAAAACCGAAAGCTAAAGGGAAATAAATAATAAATACACAAGGGAGAGAACACTGCAAAAAACCAACGTTTGACCTTGGCTTTTGTTTTTCACAATAATTAATGTCTTTCTGTCGAGCTTACTAGTTAACAAAGTCATGGAGGGCTAAATGTTCACTACAGGTTCGCAAATTGTCAGTTTATTAACTTCTGCAGGCTATTGTCTTCTATATTTTCTATAAATTCTTCTTATCTATTTTCGCTTTGTATATACGGCCATTGACCGGAAACGATGATGGATATCTAATCAATAAAATGTTTATGTTTTATACAACACCAAAGAGCTTGAGCAATAAATGTCTCTTTAATTAATTACAAAAGCAAACAACTTTAACTATTCGCACTTACCAATTACATTTTTGTATCCTCCAATTATGACAGTTTGTTATATTGACACGCACGGTATTTTGCGACATGCTGCAAACCGTCATGACTATTTTCTCAACTACGTCTCGATCTACAGTTCGACATAAAGAACATAGGAAATGTGTGAAATTCGACCACTGCGACTGAAAAACGAGGTCGACATAGCGAAAAAGTTGAGATAAAAAATCGACACAAACAGATTTATTTTATACAGAATAAGAAGGAATAAATTCGGGACCGGAAAAAAGTCGACATAACCGGAAAGTCGACTTATCCGACGTCGACATACCGAGGTTCGACTGTACTTCCAAAAAAAAGTTGTATTTTATACAAAAACATGTTAAAATATGTTTACCATAACAGTGGGGCCGATAATAAAATTTGTACCGTCAGCTTCCAGAAAATCGACCAAATTGTTCAGGCGATCCTGAAGTTTGAAGGAAAACTAGTAAAACTCCAAAACTAGTGAATACTTAAAGGAAGATACATCCAAGGAGGGCAGACATGATCAGACATTATCACCCCTTCCCCCGAGAGCATCCTCTGTATAAAAAGTTAATTAACATGTATGAATAAATTTTGATCAAGAGTAAATTATTTCAGTTAATGCTCTAATAATCCGTGGTTTCAATTCCAATAGGTATTATTTTATTTATTTAAATCTTGACGGTTGTCTGGCAGTCAACCAGGAGTTTAGCAAGTGATTTGAAGACAGACCTCCGGACGGCCCTGCTGGGGTCAGACTATTAATAATGTTGAAACCGAAACCAGATGTCCTAAGGTCCACCCCGGAAGAAGTATTTCGCCCAATCTTACTCTCGTTAAACATTTGTCTATTTGTCTATTCTTAAGGAAGCAGAGTATCTGATAGGTGGTTGAAGACTCACCGAGACCCTATCAAATGTATTATTGTATGTTTTAGGCCGCCATTCGTTTGGGACGTGTCGACAGGCTAGTGCAAAGACCTCTGTGAGTGCAACATACGTTTAGGACCTGTAAAAGGCTAGAGAAAAGACCTATGTGTGTGCAATATAGAGCGGACAATTCACCTCCACATCCCTTAGACAATCCTAGGCTTCAACCACTTCATTCCCCTACCAGCCGACGTGGGACCCATACCACGGTAACCGTTTAGTTGTTCTCCAGACACTTATTATTCGGTTCCAAAAAATCTTTAATTAAATCGGGTCTAGAGCTTCTGTCTCGTTTTCTATAGACTGAAATGATGATAACGAGTCTGAGAGGCAGTATGTATGGACTTGTTACTGATAACCCAGTCCAATGCATCTTAAATAGCCAGGCATTATACCGAAAAGATAAGGATGTGATTGCTGAGTCATTTAGCGTTTTAAATAGTTTGGGATGGAATATAAAAGGCACATGCAACTATGTCAGATAACCGGTTTTTAGACCCGTCAGTGTATATTTTAAGATGCTCAGCATAAGTTTAATCAATATGAGAAATAGTTTTATCTTTGACGAGGTGCGGAAACATTTAGATTCTTTGGCGATTCCTTAGCGATAGAAATGTATACTGAAGGATCTTGAGAGGAACCATAGAAGGCGTCAGGTCTGGTAAAGTTACATCTCTTGTCATGGCCCCTCAAAAATGCTTTATGTGTGTATGGACCAAAGGGCACAGGTCTGAGCTTACCATTAAGTATCAAAATAATAATTATACATAATTTTGATACTAAAGTAAAAAAAACAGTTAAGGTATACATAACATTTTTTTTAGTATTGAAAGTAGTTACAACACATACACAATAAGAATTGAACATTGACCATTGCAAGTGCCCATTTCTGGGCTCGTTCAATGTGCATCTAAAGTGCCAATATCTGACCTAGCACCCTGTCCTTTCCAACTTCTTTCTGTAGCCCTGTGTATTTAGTTTAGATGAAGTAGCCGGGCCCCAATACTTCACTTACCGGGTTGCATATTTTCCGGGACAGTTTCCTAGCCCATTAGTTAAGGTAGCACACCCCTAATGAAAACCTCCACAAGAAAACTCTTCACTTTTAATGCTTTAGCCATTATGTTGTTACGCACATGACTACAAATCTTTTGAGGGTTTCATGGTAGCGGTACGAATCGATCCAGAAGCATATTTCATTTTTCTCTTTTATTTTGTCATAAACTTTCATTTTTGCAGAAGATTTTACATTAATGTCATTAAGAAGTAGTTAATTTCAGTTTAACACATAAACATTAGCTTCTTTGATGATTTTCTTACTTACAGTCACGGCTGAAAAAGGTTGAGAATTTCAAACCTTTAATTGTTTTAAACGAGACGGTAAAACATTCTGATTTTGTTGAAAGTTCGAAAAATGTTAAACTTTAAGTTAATTATTTATAAAGAACAGGTCATGAGTATTTCTAAAACTTTTTGATTTTACTATTAAACGTCAAGGTTCCAATTTGTATGTGTTAACAGTGTGTTAATACCATATGGCTATTTCACTACAGTTTGATTATATTTGTTGATGATTTGATCAATAATGTAAAGTTAATTCTAAAAACAAGCATATATTTTGTTACTCTGATATAAAATTATTACCAACATGTTGAAAAATAAATGGAATAAAGGATTTTTCTTGTCTAGGGAGATGTCGTTTGTATATAAAATATGAAATGGGGGGGGGGGGGTAATTTAAACTTAAATAAAATAGGTATTTGACGGTAAATTTCTTTTAAATATTGTTTTTAAAAAAGGAAATAATACACGTGTAGCAATTATCAAGCTGATTATAGTTTTTATGATGCCAAGGGTTGCTACCGTATAAGTTTTATTTCACCTTCGCATGTACAAGGGAAGTACCACCGCCTCTTCCTCCGGCATGTATGCAGGTGTACATGGTAGGGCTCTCAGAGCTACACGAATGGCTTGATTGTGTGTGTTGTACAATACCTTAAGACTGTTTGGCGAAGTGTAACAACCTGATCATTTCATAAATTCATTATATTAATTAATAAAGCGCGATCATGTTCTGCTCGTAGTTAATGTTGTGTCATTGTCTTGTTATGTATGTTACATGTATGTAAATGTTTAAGTTTGTGACGTATGAAAGTAGTTGGTACAGTATGAGTGATTTACCTATTTATAGATTTATAGAGGGCGCTTTTACTAATCAATTTACCCGTGCTAACTTTCCCGGTCACTCATTCCTGTACTGAACACTGCAACCAACGGACCACTATTCATTGTTTACGTAAAGTGTTTAATATTCTTGCAAAAGAGTATTTTGCTGCCGGTAGGTTAGATTTTTATTTCATATTAGATCGAGTGTATTGTTTTACTTTTATTCATTATATATATGTATATATTGTGTAATTATCATTAATTATTGTGTTATTATTAAATACTACTGCAAAAAGGTGATGAATCATCTTTTATATTGCAGGCTTCATCTTCAACATCTACAATAAATATATATTCAAGACCTACAAAGGCGTTATATTATACCCCCGCTTACAGAAGCATTAGTATATACTTGAGCTCCATAGTCTATTTTTGAACGTAATTAGGGAATAACCAGAAGACTGTGTTTGTCTGACCCAAAATATGTTCGACATAATACTATCATTAGGTTCAAGTCCTTTTCACATCGTTATTTTCTTATCTTAACATGTTGTAAGATGAATGAGAGATATGGGTCGAGGTAAAGGCTTTAAAAACGTAAAACATTTTAATTTTAAAATGATATTTTGATCTCCTAAAGTGTTGCCAAACAGCATAGTTTTTGTTGTTTAAAATTTTAAAGCCCCAATCTATGGACCAATGGTTAACCCTGTTTTTTACCTTAATTGCAAGAAGTTTGCCCGCATGTGAGGGTAAACATATGGACGTATATGACTTAGGATCGTTTTTGTCTTTCCAGAATTTTGAAGACGCACAACGAGGGCCGTTATCCTCTCGGACGGAACCACCAAACCTCGCCAGACTAAGTTATAAAGATGCAACCAGATTTTATGGTTTGAAACCGGAATGTGCCCAAACACCAGATAATAGATTCAGCTCCGTTGGCGGACTTCCTCCTGCTGCCAATGGCTGATTTAAGCTCACTAAGTGAGAGAAGTAAATACCAAAACTTCAGGCGGAAGATTCTATCACCGAATACTGATTTTTTATGTGTGATTAAAAATTGAGCCTTTTCAATGGGATTGTTGGCAATATTATCTCTTTATCTAAGTAGTGGTACAGGGCAGGTAGAATGACCTTTAATTCAGTGAACCTTGTTCCAAAAATCCCTAGGATCCTTGGAATCACATTTTTAGCTTAAGTTTCCAAAAACCTTTATAAAATCATATTGTCAGGCGAGGGGTTTATTTTAAGGTTATTAAATGCTTATTTTATACCCTGTACAGCTTTGGAGCATTTGTCCGTCCACTATGGGACCGTTTGACGTTTGGGTTAATAACCGGAGGAGGGGATACTACTCCAAGCTATGGACAGGATTTTGTCAGTCAACTGACGATTAAAATGCTCCAGATCATTCAGATAAAAGTCAGAGAGAGAAAGTCCAAGACACAATAATGTGAATTTATACCAGTCAGCCTTTTCAAAATTAAAATCTGGCAGACGACTCTCCCGTGAATTTGACGTTCGTTTTACCTTTTGGAGGGCAGTATGGCAAGGAAAGAGATCCGACCCTAAATTGTCGTCTAGGACCCCACATGACGTAACACCTGTCAAACAGACACTGACTATGGTGAGGCCATTACACATGGGTTGATATTTCCATCCAGGTACAGACGTTCTCACAATATTTACAGACTCTTGAACAACCCCAAACTGGGTGATGTTCATTAAAGTCACCAGTGTATACCAGTTTCATTATATTGGTTGTACTCCGTATATTACTCTCCTGTGTGTGAAGTGCCTGAATATCACAACCCCGAGAGTAGACATGTTTTAGAACAAAGAGCTGGTGCTTTGTATGGTGAGCAATAATTGCCAGTGCCTCGATGGACGTGCCTCCATATTTTTCAAGGGAACAGTGACCTGCAGGGCATGGTATTGAACATTATACTTAATAAATTGTTAAGCCTGCAGAGACATTATCATTTAAGTTTGTATGATTTGAAATTTAATAAATGTGATAGCCGGGGATTGTTTTTTTAGTTAGTCCTCTTAGTTTCTTGAATGCACAATATATCAATCATATTTGAATCAGTAAACTATTTTACTTCCGAGTGTTTATTGGCGGAAACACCCTAACACTTGAATGAACATATTTTTAAATCCTTATCCATTTATAATGATATTAAACATGCAGAGGAGATTAGATATTTTGGGTTTGCCCATTGGAGACTAGGAGTAAAGTCTACGGCTCAACTAATCCTCCTAGCCTTCAGTTGACCAGGTGTCTATGGACCCCTGCAGTGGTGCGCTGGCAAGTTAAATGATGGCCACATCGGACCACCTCAGCCTTGCGGACCTATCCTAAATTTCTTAAATTGTCTGAATTTCTTTCATTTTAAGATTTTACCAAGTTTGTCTTATTTTTATTTTCTATATAAGGGCATGAACGGTGTTTTAACTAGAGATAAAAAAAATGGTTAGATATTTTTAGTGGCCATTAACTTATTGAGTTATTAACCTTTAAAAATGTAACCATATTTGGAATTGGGCTATGACCACATATTGGGGTTGTTTCATATCAATTTAATATTCCAGTGTTACCTTTTTGTTATGCCTTTATACTAGAGTTATGGGAGGACCGGTTTGTAGCAGGGCTATGGTGGTTAACATTTTGGGGAAATAGTGATTCCATTTCACGGGATATATCTTCAGCTGCTTTCAGTGTTATACAATGAGCAGCCATGATGGTTGCGATGCCTCAGGTCTTTAAATAGATACACACTGCCTGTAGGCAGCTTAGTGTGAATTACCACAGTTTTTACAGTTTACGGTTTTGATTTTTGCTAAACATATTAGATTGTGCGAAAGCCCACCTACCACATGCTACTTAAAATATGCACTTAGGGGCCTTATGCCTAAACCCCTGACATTTTATACACCTATCATGGTCCTCCTGTCTAGGGTGAACATATAAAATAAGGCTTGTTCCGCCCGATCTTACGCACCCTGTGAGGCTCGTCTGGGGAATAAAAGTTATTCCAACCAATCGCGGTAATCCCGTTGGTGGTGGGGCCTTCAGGCACTCCAGCGCCAAGATATGGCACTGGTCGCATGGGGGGCAGCTCCAGATTGGTCATTTAAACTGAGCGTTGATTGGTCAAAATCCAAGCAATTTTATTTGCCAGGATCAGCTTTCTGAACTGGTCAAAACAACTATTGTATAATTAAGTATCAAATAAGATTCAGGCTTGTAAGATCCGCTTTGCGTTTTAAGATAATGTTATTGACTCTGGAAAAGCTTATTTAAGTTAAAAACAACAAAATAGCGATTTATATCAATCATAAATGTCATTATTATATTTATATCCCGAACATGTTTTCTCAGTTTTACACGGCAGTGATAAAATTCGTCACAATACATTCTAGCTCTGGTGGAATGAAGTAACTGCGCATGCAAACCCAAGCCCAGATAGTTAATTGTTAACAAGTGCAAATTAATTTTACTAATATAATTTTGATGGTTTGGCAAAAAGTTAATTTAGTCAGAATAACCATTCACGACCAAAATGTCTTTTCTATATATATACAAATCCAAGAAGTATGTAAATGTAGTATTAACAGTTCAAGTTTTGCTTAAAAAATTGCTGACATGAAAACTACCAAATGTGGATTGGCGTGTTTCCCGAATTGCCTGATGTTTGCAGCTACCTAAAGAAATTCCAGTGCTACGACTTGCAGCATCTCGTCCTGCATGTCACCAGATATATATTTGTCTGTTTTCTTCTCTAGCCACCTGAGCACTGGCTCGTCTTCTTCACAATTATGCATATTTAAACAATCTAGACAATCTTGACCATTGATTTGTGTTGTTTTGTAATCAAATTAAACATAACACATTCAAAAGTGTCTGGATTATCGTCAAATCTTCGATTTTATTTTTTATGTGTGTGCCATTTACGTATGCTGGATTGTATAATTCGTGACTAATCGGATCTTAGAAAATAATGTTTCGTATTTTCATAACAGTTAAATACCCAGAGATATTTTGGAGATTCTAATATACTAGTATTTTTGATAATTCGTTCAATTATCACACGTTATTCATCAGTATGTTGAATGGTACATTTTATAAGTTTTGAAAATATTTTCCATACCATGCACATATTTCTATCTACCTCTCCTGGTAGCACGACAAACGTTGAAAATACATTTTAACTATGCAAACAGTTCCCTGCAGTACTTACGGTACTTTGATTAAATTTACAATAATTTTCAAACGTTTGAACAACTGTCAGCTTGGATTTCCATAAATAAGATCAAACCCCTCAAAACTTCTGTTTCGTCGACCCTTCCAAGGCGGTGGCCCCAACATTTTATTAAACATGTAGTGTTCTGTCTGTCTGGTTTACACATGATGTGTTTCCCGATCCAAGGGAGTGACCCCAACATGTAATTATACATGTATGTTCTATCTGGCTGGTTTACACGTGGTGTGTGTCCCGTTCCAAGGGAGTGGCCCCAACATTTGATTATACATGTAGGTTATTGCTGGATGGTTTACACGTGATGTGTGTCCCGTTCCAAGGGAGTGGCCCCAACATTTTAATATACATGTAGTGTTCTGTCTGGCTGATTTACACGTGGTGTGTGTCCCGTTCCAAGGGATTGGCCCCAACATTTTTTGATACATGTAGGTTCTGTCTGGCTGGTTCACACATGGTGTGTGTCCCGTTCCAAGGCGGTGGCCCCAACAGTTTATTATACATGTATGTTCTATCTGTCTGGTTTACACATGGTGTGTGTCCCGTTCCAAGGGGGTGACCCAACATTTTATTATACATGTATGTTATATCTGGCTGGTTTAAACATGATGTGTGTCCCGTTCCTAGGGGGTGCCCCAAACATTTTATTATACATGTATGTTCCAGCTGGCTGGTTTAAACATGATGTTTCTGTAACGATTCTCATGACAATTATCTTAAAGAATGTGTTACGCTTTGATATCATAATTGTAAAAAAGTACCAAATTGTCAAAAAAAAATGTGTCGGAGACCGGGTTCGAACCCGTGTCGCCAAATTGCAGTCCAGACTCGTATCCACTGAGCTACGACGGCTAACTCTAGGAAGGTGACATAATTAAGCTATACACATACTTCGGTAATATCACGTGATAACACCGACTAGCCAACTAGCCAATCACGCATAAGGAATGAATTCTACCTGGTAGGCATACTAAGTAATCTTTTTTAATGGAAAAATACGAAATAACTGCTAAACTTAAATAAATGGTAAACTATGTGGTATTTCAGTTAGTAAGTTTCAATGCATTGTACATATCGATACCAAGTTTATGTCAGTTTTCGACAATTTTCTTCTGTTTCCACTATTTTATCATACGGAGTACAGCCCCTTTAAAGAAGCGGAGCTCACGGAGAAATTTCTTAAAAAAAAGGACCGACTTGTTAGTGTAAGCACCTTTCAAATGGCATCAGCTTTAAAATGAATCCGTGCGCCTTTCAAAAAGACCTGTCAATCACTGCAAGATAGTGTGACGCCATTTAAATCAGAGTTGACACAGTAATCTGGCTATTGCAATACAAACAGTAGGCGTGACTATATCCGCATGCGCAGTTATTGCAATTTACTTAGTTATAAAGAGTTGTCTTCTGCAATAAGTAACGAATCTTCACAAATAAGAATCTCAACATTTTAAAAATAAAGCGCCCCTGATTGGCTGCCAATGTAGGGCAAACACTAATTTAGGATAACTATCGTTTACAAGGGTTATCATCGTAAACAATATGGTCTGCGGAAATCAACATTGGGTTATGACCCCTGATCTGATTGGTGTGAATAAAAGGGTCGTGTGCTTTGAAACCAACTGTAGTGCGTTCAGTATAGATGTTTTCGGCGAACGTTTGCTGTTTGGTTCCCCGCTTGCAGTTTATGCGCTGCCTTGCAACAGGGTTACAAAACGAAGCGAATGCGAGCGTTTTGTAAATGCTCGCCTTACTGAACGCACCGAAGTCAAGGGTGCTTAAATTAAAATTATTGCATACAATGTGTGTTTTTGGTCCGTTATCGTGGTGTGTTAAAACGCAAAAACCCGGGCGTTATCGGTAGAAAGCGTGCATTTTAAGTAAATTGACGTGCCGTTAATGACCGACTTTTTTTAAAAAAGCTCGCATCATAACAATGGCAGCTGAGCGACCTGGTTTTTGACCGAAGGTGGGTTAACGATGCCAACTTTTGCACAAAAACAAATTTCAGCATACATAGCTGTATACAAATATCAACATATTAAATAAACCGCATTCAACTTACATATTTTCTTCTGAGTTGTCTTTTCCTGGCAAGCTGATGTGTTTTTACTAGATAGTACTTTCTGCAGTTGGTTTGACTATTTGCTTGCTTTAAAAGCACTAAATAAAGTCTAAAACGTTCAATTCTTCCGAACATTAGTTATTTTTGTCGATTTTATTCAAAACAAACGACTTATATGGACATGATTCCATTACGTCGTTTGCAATGAACAAAGAAATTTCAAATATTTTTTCTCTGATGCTGAAGATGCTTTAGATTTTATCAAGAACATGTTAAGAATTTTTTCAGGCTTAAATTAGTTATCAAAACAAATTAAGGTTAAAATTTCGGATGAATGCCGGGTCAACAATAGAAGGAGCTCGTAAAAGTAAATAATAGTGATTCATTGTAGTGTTTTAGCACGTATGTTTTATAGTGTTTATTTATTGTAGTGTTTTAGCACGTATGTTTTAATACTAAGTTCAAATTGACTTCAAGGTAAAATTTAAAATAGTGTGGCTACTGCATTGGGAAGGACAACGAAACGTAAGTTTTGAGGGGTTTTACTTTGTTAGCAAACATATGTCAATAATTGCAAACTTGATCAAAGTAATGTAAGTAATGCAGGGGACTGATGGCAGGATGCTGCCTTGAAAGGCATATTGAAATATGTCTATGGTATTAAAATTGAATAAATTGGACCAGCCCAGCAGGGAATGTTGCGACGCGGCTTCGCGAAAACGATAATGATAACACGACAATACGATAATGAAAATGCGACAGTAAGATGATGAATACGCGACAGTAGGATGATGATAACGCGACAGTACGATGATGAAAAAGCGACAGTACGATGATAAAAATGCGGCAGTAAGATGATGAATACGCCACAGTAGGATGATGATAACGCGACAGTACGATGATGTAAAAGCGACAGTACGATGATAAAAATGCGACAGCAAGATGATGATATCGCGACAGTACGAGAATCAAAACGCGACAGCAAGATGATGATAACACGACAGTGCGATGATGAAACCGCGACAGAACGATGATGAAAACGCGACAGTACGATGATGAAAACGTGACCGATGAAAACGCGACATTACAATGATGAAAACGCGACAGTACGATGATGAAAACGCGACAGCAAGATGATAATAACATGACAGTACGATTATGTAAACGCGACAGCAAGATGATGATGATAACGCGACATTACAATGGTGAAAACGGGACAGTATGATGATGAAAACGCGACAGCAAGATGATAAGAACACGACAATACGACGGTGAAAACGTGACAGCAAGATGATGATAACACGACAGTACGATGAGGAAAACCCGACATTATGGTGGTAAAAACGCGACAGTACGATGGCGAAAAGGCGACAGTACGATGGCGAAAACGCGACAGTACGATGATGAAAACGCGACGGTACGATGATGATAACACGACAGTATGGTGGTGAAAACATTACAGTAGGATGGCGAAAAAGCGACAGTACGATGGCGAAAACGCGACAGTACGATGATAAAAACGCGACAGTATGCTGATAATAACATGACAGAACGATGGCGAAAACGTGACAGTACGATGGAGAACACGCGACAGCACGATGATGATACCACGACAGTAGGATGATGATAACGTGACAGTACGATGCTGAAAACACGATATTATGATGATCAAAACACGACAGTAAGATGATAAAAAACACGACAGTGCGATACTACGATAACGAAAACGCGACATCACCATATTACCATGATGAAAAGGCAACAGTCCGATGGTGAAAATACGATAAATTGTTGCATTATGTTCATCGTACTGTCATGTTATCGAGTATTCGTTATCGTACTGTCGTGTTTTCAAAATCCTACTGTCGCGGTTTCGTTATCATAGTTTCGTGAGTTCGCGTTTTCATCGTCGTACTTTCGGTATCACGTTGCAGTTCACCACAATCATTGGCGATGGCCATAACAGTATTCCACTTTACACGAACACATCCAATCAATTATTGCAATGAATACAATATAATGTACAGTTTATCATTTATATACATCTTAATCAGTAAGTTTGACTTCAATACCATAAAAACAAGTAAAAGAAATCATTTGTACCTTTTATTTCATTCTTTCATCATTTGATAATAAAATACATGCATGGAATATACACTAACTCTTGGTATATGTTATATTTCTACCATCACACTAACTCTTGATTATATGTTATATTTCTACCATCACACTAACTCTTGATTATAGGTTATATATTTCTACCATCACACTAACTCTTGATTATAGGTTATATTTCTACCATCACACTAACTCTTGATTATAGGTTATATTTCTACCATCACACTAACTCTTGATTATAGGTTATATTTCTACCATCACACTCACTCTTGAGTATTTGTTATATTTTTACCGTAACACTTACTCTTTATTATTTTTTATGTTTCTACCATCACACTAATTCTTGATTATATATCATGTTTCCACAATCACTTTTACTCTTGATTTAATGTCATATCTCTACAATCACCCTAAATCTTGATTATATGTCATATTTCTACAATCAACCTAATTATTGTTCTACAATCATTTACTTTTGACCACTAGTTTTGTACAAGTACTAATTCCATCGACATCAAGATTTATCTGCATTCCTCATCATCCATTTACATTGCAATATTTTACAAATAAGGTAATTCTCTCAGTGTCCAGTGAAGTATGTCATTATGGTCAAATTAAGTATTTCATCAGTGTCACTTAAGTAAGTCATGAGTGTCAAATGAAGAAAGTCATGAGGTGAAATGAAGTAAGTCATGAGGGTCAAATGAAGAAAGTCATAAGGGTCAAATGAAATATGTCATAAAATCAAAAGAAGAAAGTCATCAGGGTCGAATGAAGTAAGTCATAAGGGTAAATACACAGAATTATACCTATTGGTCAGTAAATAAATTGCAGACACCATTAACCTATGTTCATGTACCGTCTACTTAGTCCAATCATTGAACATTTTACTTATTACTATTAGACATTGCATATACCATTAACTTATGTTCATGTTCCGTCTACTTAGTTCACTAAATAAACATTATAATTATTACTATTGGAAATTAAATAAAGCGCAGACATCATTAACTTATGTTCATGTTCCGTCTACTTAGTTCAATAGTAAACATTATAATTATTAACACGGGAAAAGTAATAAATTGTAGACACCATTTACTTATGTTCATGTTCCGTCTACTTAGTCCAATTAATGAACATTATAATTATTACTATTGGAAAGTAAATAAATTGCAGACACCATTAACTTATGTTCATGTTCCGTCTACATTGTTCAATTAGTGAACATTATAATTATTACTATTGTAAAGTAAATAAAGTGCAGACACCATTAACTTATGTTCATGTACCGTCTACTTAGTTCAATAGTAAAAAATATAATACTTAACACGCGAATGTAAATAAATTGCAGACACCATTAACTTATGTTCATTTACCGTCTACTTAGTTTAATAGTAAACAATATATTTATTTACACGGGAAAAGTAATAAATTGCAGACACCATTAACTTATGTTCATGTACCGTCTACATAGTTCAATAGTTAACAATACAATTATTAACACGGGAATGTATTACATTGCAGACACCATTAACTTATGTTCATGTTCCGTCTACTTAGTCCTATCAATGAACATTATAAGTATTACTATTGGAAAGTAAATAAAGTGCAGACACCATTAACTTATGTTCATGTTCCGTGTTCTTAGTTCAGTAAGTGAACATTATAATTATTACTATTGTAAAGTAAATAAAGTGCAGACACCATTAACTTATGTTCATGTACCGTCTACTTAGTTCAATAGTAAACAATATAATTATTAACACGCGAATGTAAATAAATTGCAGACACCATTAACTTATGTTCATGTACCGTCTACTTAGTTCAATAGTAAACAATATAATTATTAACACGCGAATGTAAATAAATTGCAGACACCATTAACTTATGTCCATGTACCGTCTACTTAGTTCAATCGTAAACAATATAATTATTAACACGGGAAAAGTAATAAATTGCAGACACCATTAACTTATGTTCATGTACCGTCTACTTAGTTCAATATTAAACAAAATAATTATCAACACGCGAATGTAAATACATTGCAGACACCATTAACTTATGTTCATGTACCGTCTACTTAGTTCAATAGTAAACAATATAATTATCAACACACGAATGTAAATAAATTGTAGACACCATTAACTTATGTTCATGTACCGTCTACTTAGTTCAATAGTAAACAATATAATTATTAACACGGGAAAAGTAATAAATTGCAGACACCATTTACTTATGTTCATGTTCCGTCTACATAGTTCAGTTAGTGAATATTATAGTTATTACTATTGGAAAATAAATAAATTGCAGACACCAGTAACTTATGTTCATGTACCGTCTACATAGTTCAATAGTAAACAATATAGATATTAACACGGGAATGTAAATAAATTGCAGACACCATTAACTTATGTTTATGTACCGTCTACTTAGTTCAATCGTAAACAATATAATTATTAACACGGGAAAAGTAATTAATTGCAGACACCATTAACTTATGTTCATGTACCGTCTACTTAGTTCAATATTAAACAAAATAATTATCAACACGCGAATGTAAATACATTGCAGACACCATTAAATTATGTTCATGTACCGTCTTCTTAGTTCAATAGTAAACAATATATTTATCAACACGCGAAAAGTAAATACATTGCAGACACTTTTAACTTAAGTTAATGTACTGTCTACAAAGCTCGATAGTAAACAACATAAAATATAACATGTGAGAAGTAAATAAATTGCAGACACCATTTACTTATGTGAATGTACCGTCAACTTAGTTCAGTAAATGAACATTATAATTGTTACTTTTCGACAGAAAATAAAGTGCAGACACCATTCTTTATGCTCATGTACCTTCTACTTAGGTCAATAAATACACATTATAATTGTAAATATTGGAAAATAAAGAAAGTGCATACACCATTACCTGAGGTTCATGTACAGTCTACTTAGTTCAATAGTAAACAAAATATTTATTACCACGGGAAAAGTAAATAAATTGCAGACACCATTTACTTATGTTAATGTACCTTCTAACTATTTCAATAAATGAACATTATGATTATTACTATTGGCAAGTAAATAAATTGCAAACGCCATTAGCTTATGTTCATGTACCGTCTACTTAGTTCAAAAGTAAACAACATAATTATCAACACGCGAAAAGTAAGTAAAGTGCAGACACCATGAACTTATGTTCATGAACCGTCTACTTAGCTCGATAATAATCATCAGTATTATTAACACGCGAAAAGTAAATAAAGTGCAGGCACCATTAACTTATGTTCATGTACCGTCTTATTAACTCAATAGTAAACAATATAATTATTAACACGGGAAAAGTAAATAAAGTGCAGACACCATTAACTTATGTTCATGTACCGTCTACTTAGCTCCATAATTAACATCATAATTATTAACATGGGAGAAGTAAATATAGTTCAGACACCATTAACTTACGATTATGTACCATGTACTTATTTCAATAAATGAACATTATAATAATTACAATGGGAAAGCAAAAACAATGCAGACACAATTAACTTACTTTCATGTGCTATCTAAGTTCAGTAATTGAATATTATAACTATTAACATAGGAAACGGTTATAAATTGCAGACACTAGTAGCATACCACAAGTATCGTCTTTGTCAATATATTCTGCTTGTTTTAATAACTTGAATCGTCAAAATTCACATTTCTTATTTATTAATAATGTTTTTCAATTACATTTACCTCTATAAAAATGATGTTCTGGAAATGGGTTATCATTTCAAAATTTCCTTTTTTACCGTAAAATACCATTCTTATCATTCACTTTTTTTCTATTTCATATATGTATAAATAACATTAAAAGTCATTCTTCAAAATAAAATGGTTATGCTATAATAAACAAAATGTTACTGGGGTGTACAATATGTTAAACAAACACCGGAAAAATGACATGCAGAATATAAATAGGGCATAAAATACAGGATATATACATGTATACAATGGGATTAACAAGAAAATGTGAACTGTCATGAAATAAAGCAAAACAATGCTAACCATAACATATGTACAAATACCAATGCATTCTAGCCATCTAAATGAATGTACATGTGCATTGATGGAATAAGATTTTAATTATCGATCAATCATGAGGAGACTCGTAAAGCTAAATCAATGATTTTCCTATAGTTTCCATTTTCGTGACTAGGGAATAATAAAACGTTTCGATAAATAGGAGATGAAATCAATTGAAGTAAGCAATTGTGTAAAATAAAGTATATAATAAGTGTTAAATGTAGTATGGCATCAGTGTTAAATGTAGTATGGCATCAGTGTTACATGTAATATGGCATCAGTGTTAAATGTAGTATGTCATCAGTGTCAAATGTAGTATGGCATCAGTGTTAAATGTAGTATGGCATCAGTGTTAAATTCAGTATGTCATCAGTGTTAAATGTAGTATGTCATCAGTGTTAAATGTAATATGTCATCAGTGTTAAATGTAGTATGTCATCAGTGTTAAATATAGTGTGTCATCAGTGTTAAATGTAGCATGTCCTCAGTGTTAAATTCAGTATGTCATCAGTGTTAAATGAAGTATGTCATCAGTGTTAAATGTTGTATGGCATCAGTGTTAAATGTAGTATGTCATCAGTGTTAAATGTAGTGTGTCATCAGTGTTAAATGCAGTATGTCATCAGTGTTAAATGTAGTATGTCATCAGTGTTAAATGTATTATGTCATCAGTGTTAAATGTAGTGTGTCATCAGTGTTAAATGTAGTATGTCATCAGTGTTAAATGTAGTATGTCATCAGTGTTAAATGTAGTATGTCATCAGTGTTAAATGTAGTGTGTCATCAGTGTTAAATGTAGCATGTCATCAGTGTTAAATGTAGTATGTCATCAGTGTTAAATGTAGTATGTCATCAGTGTTAAATGTAGTGTGTCATCAGTGTTAAATGTAGCATGTCATCAGTGTTAAATTCAGTATGTCATCAGTGTTAAATTCAGTATGTCATCAGTGTTAAATGTAGTATGTCATCAGTGTTAAATGTAGTATGTCATCAGTGTTAAATGTAGTATGTCATCAGTGTTAAATGTAGTATGTCATCAGTGTTAAATGTAGTGTGTCATCAGTGTTAAATGTAGTATGTCATCAGTGTTAAATTCAGTATGTCATCAGTGTTAAATGTAGTATGTCATCAGTGTTAAATGTAGTGTGTCATCAGTGTTAAATGTAGTATGTCATCAGTGTTAAATGTAGTGTGTCATCAGTGTTAAATGTAGTATGTCATCAGTGTTAAATGTAGTATGTCATCAGTGTTAAATGTAGTATGTCATCAGTGTTAAATGTAGTGTGTCATCAGTGTTAAATGTAGCATGTCATCAGTGTTAAATGTAGTATGTCATCAGTGTTAAATGTAGTATGTCATCAGTGTTAAATGTAGTATGTCATCAGTGTTAAATGTAGTATGTCATCAGTGTTAAATGTAGTGTGTCATCAGTGTTAAATGTAGTATGTCATCAGTGTTAAATGTAGTATGTCATCAGTGTTAAATGTATTATGTCATCAGTGTTAAATGTAGTCTGTCATCAGTGTTAAATGTAGTATGTCATCAGTGTTAAATGTAGTATGTCATCAGTGTTAAATGTAGTGTGTCATCAGTGTTAAATGTAGTATGTCATCAGTGTTAAATTCAGTATGTCATCAGTGTTAAATGTAGTATGTCATCAGTGTTAAATGTAGTGTGTCATCAGTGTTAAATGTAGCATGTCATCAGTGTTAAATGTAGTATGTCATCAGTGTTAAATGTAGTATGTCATCAGTGTTAAATGTAGTATGTCATCAGTGTTAAATGTAGTGTGTCATCAGTGTTAAATGTAGCATGTCATCAGTGTTTAATTCAGTATGTCATCAGTGTTAAATGAAGTATGTCATCAGTAACAAATGTTGTATGTCAACACTGTCAAATGAAGCATGTCATCAGTGTCAAATGAAGCATGTGGTCAGAGTCAAATGAAGTATGTTATCAGTTGGAAATGAAGTATGTCATCAGTGACAAATGTTATATGTCAACACTGTCAAATGAAGCATGTCCTCAGTGTCAAATGAAGCATGTCATCAGAGTCAAACGAAGCATGTCATCAGTGTCAAATGAAGCATGTGATCAGAGTCAAATGAAGTATGTCATCAGTTGCAAATGAAGTATGTCATCAGTAACAAATGAAGTAAATTATCACTGACAAATGAAGCATGTCATCAGTGTCAAATGAAGTATGTCATCAGTTGCAAATGAAGTATGTCATCAGTAACAAATGTTGTATGTCAACACTGTCAAATGAAGCATGTCATTAGTGTCAAATGAAGAATGTGATCAGAGTCAAATGAAGGTTATCATCAGTGTCGAATGTATTTAGTTATTAGTGCTATCTTTTGTTTTTATTGTTACCGGTTTATAAAGCATATGATCATAATAATCGGACTCTCGTTAGCAAATAGCGCACATTTTTATTCTGTTCATTCAAGAAATATATCTAAAAACTCGCTAAAGACTCATTTATAAACACATTTCCTGAACACGTATAATATTGTATGACAATAAGATTAACACTATTTCTCGTGAAAACGCTTCAAGCCTTACCCCAAGGGAACCCTTTATTTGTAGTGACGATGAATTCTAGAATCGGCATTATTTACAAGACAGATTAAAACAAATGAAAGTATACTAACAGCGACGATGAACTCTAGAATCGGCATTATTTACAAGACAGATTAAAACAAATGGAAGTATACTAACAGTGACGATGAACTCTAGAATCGGCATTATCTACCAGACAAATTAAAACGAATGGAAGTATACTAACAGTGACGATGAATTCTAGAACCGGCATTATTTATAAGACAGATTAAAACAAATGGAAGTATACTAACAGTGACGATGAACTCTAGAATCGGCATTATTTACAAGAAATATTAAAACAAATGAAAGTATACTAACAGTGACGATGAATTCTAGAATAAATGTATGATGCCAAAACAGTTCAAACATTAACTAGACGCAGAATTATCAGACAAATCAATAGGATGCACATATTAACACATTTATACAAGTGAAACTATATTAACAGTCATTGAATGTATTTTGAAACCACTATACCGTACAATATATATTTATATGTATTCTGAAACCACTATACCGTACATTATATATTTATATGTATTCTGAAACCACCATACCGTACATTATATATTTATATGTATTCTGAAACCACCATACCGTACAATATATATTTATATGTATTCTGAAACCACCATACCGTACAATATATATTTATATGTATTCTGAAACCACCGTACCGTACAATATATATTTATATGTATTCTGTAACCACTATACCGTACAATATATATTTATATGTATTCTGTAACCACTATACCGTACAATATATATTTATATGTATTCTGAAACCACTATACCGTACAATATATATTTATATGTATTCTGAAATCACTATACCGTACAATATATATTTATGTGTATTCTGTAACCACTATACCGTACAATATATATTTATATGTATTCTGAAATCACCATACCGTACAATATATATTTATATGTATTCTGAAACCACTATACCGTACAATATATATTGATATGTATTCTGAAACCACTATACCGTACAATATATATTTATATGTATTCTGAAATCACCATACCGTACAATATATATTTATATGTATTCTGAAACCACAATACCGTACAATATATATTTATATGTATTCTGAAATCACCATACCGTACAATATATATTTATATGTATTCTGTAACCACTATACCGTACAATATATATTTATATGTATTCTGAAATCATCATACCGTACAATATATATTTATATGTATTCTGAAACCACTATACCGTACAATATATATTTATATGTATTCTGAAATCACTATACCGTACAATATATATTTATATGTATTCTGAAATCACTATACCGTACAATATATATTTATATGTATTCTGAAATCATCATACCGTACAATATATATTTATATGTATTCTGAAACCACAATACCGTACAATATATATTTATATGTATTCTGAAATCACCATACCGTACAATATATATTTATATGTATTCTGAAACCACTATACCGTACAATATATATTTATATGTATTCTGAAATCATCATACCGTACAATATATATTTATATGTATTCTGAAACCACTATACCGTACAATATATATTTATATGTATTCTGAAATCACTATACCGTACAATATATATTTATATGTATTCTGAAACCACTATACCGTACAATATATATTTATATGTATTCTGAAATCATCATACCGTACAATATATATTTATATGTATTCTGAAACCACAATACCGTACAATATATATTTATATGTATTCTGAAATCACCATACCGTACAATATATATTTATATGTATTCTGTAACCACTATACCGTACAATATATATTTATATGTATTCTGAAATCATCATACCGTACAATATATATTTATATGTATTCTGAAACCACTATACCGTACAATATATATTTATATGTATTCTGAAATCACTATACCGTACAATATATATTTATATGTATTCTGAAACCACCATACCGTACAATATATATTTATATGTATTCTGAAATCACTATACCGTACAATATATATTTATATGTATTCTGAAACAACTATACCGTACAATATATATTTATATGTATTCTGAAATCACTATACCGTACAATATATATTTATATGTATTCTGAAATCATCATACCGTACAATATATATTTATATGTATTCTGAAATCATCATACCGTACAATATATATTTATATGTATTCTGAAACCACTATACCGTACAATATATATTTATATGTATTCTGAAATCACTATACCGTACAATATATATTTATATGTATTCTGAAACCACCATACCGTACAATATATATTTATATGTATTCTGAAATCACTATACCGTACAATATATATTTATATGTATTCTGAAACCACTATACCGTACAATATATATTTATATGTATTCTGAAACCACTATACCGTACAATATATATTTATATGTATTCTGAACTCATCATATCGTACAATATATATTTATATATATTCTGAAACCATCACACCGTACAATATATCTTTATATGTATTCTGTAACCACTATACCGTACAATATATATTTATATGTATTCTGAAACCACTATACCGTACAATATATATTTATATGTATTCTGAAACCACTATACCGTACAATATATATTTACACAAACACAACTATTTTAACAGCAGTAATGTACATTAAAGGGACTCACTCACAGCTTTTATGTTGGCAACAATTGTCTCATACTTAAAATTCATTTATTTGACTTCTTTTGTTGAACAAACACAAAACAGCCATTGGTAGATACTCACTTGAGCAGACTTTTGTGAATACAAGCCGAAAATAATTCAGTTTTCAACAGTGGTACCAGTGCTTTTCGGAAAAAATATCCAGATATTTGACAATGGCAAGTATACATATGCAAGAGAGAGATCTTATATGATGTTAATGATGGTGTTTAATCTATGTTTCTAGCATTTTGTTCACAGTTTACAAGAACTATTTAGTTTGGATTTTTGGACTTAAAAAAATGTGAACGAGTTCCTTTAAAAACTAACCACTTTAACTTACAAAACATGCATGTGTATCAAGCTCTTTTAACATTAAAAAAATGAAATCACTTTGACTTGTAAGGCATAAAAAACACATTAAACAGACTGAACTCAATATGCAGCAACAACACACTTTAGAATAGTTATGACAATGTCAAGAAAGGCAACTCTATTTACAGTAAATCATTATAACAATGTTTAGAAATGCAACTATATTTACAGTAATAATGAACTCTGAAATCACTATAACTTGCAAGGCATATAACAACACTATCAAACTCTATATTCAGCAATAGCATTCTTTAGAATCATTATGACAATGTTAGGAAATTCAACTTTATTTACAATAATAATCTACTCTGAAATCACTATAACTTGCAAGGCATATAACAACACTATCAAACTCTATATTCAGCAATAGCATTCTTTAGAATCATTATGACAATGTTAGGAAATTCAACTTTATTTACAATAATAATCTACTCTCAAATCATTTTAACTTGAAAGGCATATAACAACACTATCAAACTCTCTATACAGAAACAGCACTCTTTAGAATCATTATGACAATGTTAAGAAATTAAACTTTATTTACAGCAATAATCTACTCTGAAATCATTATAACTTGCAAGGCATACAACAACACTATCAAACTCTATATTCAGCAACAGCATTCTTTAAAATCATTATGACAATGTTAATGAAATTAAACTATAATTACAGTTGTACAGTACTCTGAAATCACTTTAAAGCTGCACTCTCAGAGATTGATTGTTTTGACAGGTTTTTTTTGTTTTTTTTGTCTTCGAATGAGCCAAATTTTGTGAAAATGCATGGAAACCTGTTATAAAAGACAGCTGACAAAAAAAAGATCGCAGATTTTTATATTTAAGTTCAAAAAATGATGTTTTATGTATTTCTCTTCAACCGTTACTTATAAAACATTATTTTTCGAATAGAACATAGAATAGATCTTTTGTTAGCAATATTTTATCATTGGTTTGCAGATATTTACGCAAATAGCTCGTTCCAAGACAAAAAATAAAAAAAATGGAAAAAACGGTATATTTGTGAGAGTGCAGCTTTAACGTGCAAGGCAAAAACAAACAGATCAATCTCTATATAAAGCAACCACACACTTTAGAATCAGTTTCACATACAAGAGGACAGAGGGTACTTGTTTGTTTTTAGTGTACGACAGTTATATATTTCTTGAGTGAACATCAAAAGCCAAATATTTACATTGTTGTGAACGAGGTGAACTATATAACAATCTTACACTGAAAAACACACCCTGTCTCTTTATTTCATGCTTACTTTTTATGAGAAATAATAATGATTTGATCTTTACTTTAAAAATATCGCCAAATGTTAGCAAAACAGTGTCATACCGGAAATGACGTCATTGTTGTTTTTCATCATAGCACTGTGTGCGTTAACATTCAATTTATAACAGTAAATCGGACATGAGATAGTCAGTGATATAAGTCATCGTTATTTTTCAATAACCACAGGCAAACAACATGAAAGAAAAGCTTAAACTCCATTCAAAATATTAAGCAATTGATATTTAAGCTAACATTACGTCATTGCTTTTTCTTTCCAACAAATTGTGCATACGTTTCTATATTTTAGTGTTAAACAAGCTAACCTGAGAAAAACAGTAAACACATTAAGATAAATTTACGGATTCAAACGCTGAGTTTATCACGATATATTTACCATTATTTTCCAATAAGGCAATGAAAAGAATGACATGAAGTGTTAACATTTCCAGCAACACATTTGTTTCTAATAAATCAGCAACTTACAACGTCTTTTAAGAATTCTACTTCGGAAAATAAACTTATACAAAACTATGAAACACATCGTTCCTTAGAATTTAGGTTTACTTTGATTTTTTGCTTCCAAAGCTTTAAAAAACCTTCGTGCTTCCTGAAAACGCGTCAGCTCAGCTTTTTCGGAACCTGGAACAAAAATAACTGCATTGAAACACACAATTGATAATGACAATACGTATGGAGAACATGAGGTAATTCTCGAATATTTTATATTAATAATAAAATAATTCAACTCATAAGTGGTAAAAAAACCATTAACTTATAATGCACTTTTCAAATTATAACCCGAAAATGAATTATTTCTGGACTTCTGTATCATTAGGGGTACACATTGTTTGTTTTAGATTTCAAACTAAAAGATAATTAAATGTTAGCTAGGTCGGGATTTATATTAGTTATGTTGTGTCCGGCAATATTTGTTCACTAGACATCGTCGCAATTTAGTCTGAGTACATACAATTTACGTATTTCACGTACTAGAAAGTACATCATCATCATCATCATTATCATCACAATCATCACCACCATGATGTTCATACAACAAAAACAACAACAATAGCAACAACATCATCATCATCATAAAGCACAAATATTTCACTTACCGACAGAGCAAGGGGAGTTACCCCCGGAAGCCTGAAGGGACTCTTCCGTTTCCGTTGACGCTGAATAATGGAACAGATGTATGCCGTTATATTTCAAATTTATGAAAATAATAGAATGCAAAGTAAAAGTCGTTAAAATGTTAACAAAAAGGTGAATAAACAGTTTATTACATGCTATACATTGTTTCCGGTTAAACTATTTTCCTATTTTTAGTCTCAAGTCCAAGCAAGGAATGTGTTGTTAAAATCAATTCACTGACACTTACCGACGGAGCAAGTGGAGTAACCTCTGGAAGCCTGGACGGACACTTGCTGTTCCGTGGAGGCTAAAAAAGGGAACAGATTCATGTAGCTATATTTCAAATATATAAAAATAGAACAAACCACCACCACCACCACCACCAACACCACCACCAACACCACCATCATCATCATTATCATCATCATCACCTCCACCACCATAACCACCCGTCACCACCATAACCACCACCACCACCACCAACACGATGTTAATACAACAGCAACAACAACAACAACAACAACAACATTATCAAGTACAAATATGATCACCATTTGTTAATTATTTTCTCATTTTATTCTAAAGTCCAAGCCAGCAATGTGTTATTCGGGACACTTACCGACAGAGCAAGGGGAGTTACTTCCGGAAGCCTGAAGGGACACTTCCGGTTCCGTTGACGCTGAAAAATGGAACAGATGCATGCGGTTATATTTCAAATTTATGAAAATAAAACTTTGCAAAGAAAAGGTCCTTAATTACAGGTCAAAAAACTATTTATTACATGCTTTATCTTGTTTCCGGTTTAATTAGTTTATTATTTTTAACCAAGCAAGCAATGTGTTGATAAAACCAATTCACTGACACTTACCGACGGAGCAAGGGGCGTTACTTCTGGACGCCTGGACGGACAATTCCGGTTTCGTGGACGCTAAGAAATGGAACAGTTGCATGTAGTTATATTTCAAATATATGAAAATATAACAAACCACAACCACCAACACCACCGCCGCCATCATCATCATCATCATCATCATCATCATCATCATCAACATCATCATCATCATGACTCTCGCCGCCGCCGCAACCAACACCACCACTACCATCATCATCATCATAATCATCACCACCACCACCACCACCACAACAACAACAACAACCACCACCACCACCACCACCACAAAGATGATGCTAAACAACAACAACATAATCAAGCATCAATATTATTACCATTCATAAGTTATTTTCTCATTTTGATCCTTTAGTCCAAGCCAGCAATATGTTGTTAAAATAATATCACGGACACTTACCGGCGGAGCAAGGGGAGTTAATCCCGAAAGCCTGTAGGGCTACTTCAGGTTCAGTGGACGCTGAATTATGGAACAGATGCATGGAGTATTATTTCAAATATATGAAAATAAAACAAACTAGCATCACCATTATCATCATCGTGGTCGTCATCATCATATTCATCAGCAGCAGCAGCAGTAGCAGCAGCAGCAGTATCATCAGCATCACGACCACCACCACGATGATGATACAACAACAACAACAATTACAACAACAACATAATTAAGCATCAAAATTATTATCATTTTTTTCTCATTTTTATTCTAAAAGCTGCACTCTCACAGATTGAACGTTTTGACAAGTTTTTTTTATTTTTTGTCTTCAAACGAGCCATTTTTTGCAAAAATCCATGGAAACCAGTTATATAAGACTGCTGACAAAAATTAGATCACATATTTCTTTATTTAAGTTCAAAAATTGATGCTTATTTCTGAAACCGTTAGTAACGCTTTAAGCCATAAAACATTATTTTTTGAACGGAAATATTAAAATCTACGATCTGTTGTTTTTGCCAGCAATCTAATATCATTGGTTTGCAGATATTTACGCAAAAAAATTAGCTCATTCCAAGACAAAAAAATAACAAAGTTGAAAAAAATGGTATAACTGTAAGAGTGAAGATTTAAGTCCAAGCCAGCAATAGGTTTTTAAAATCAAATCACGGACACTTACCGTCGGAGCAAGGGGAGTTACTTCCGGAAGCCTGGAGGGGCACTTCCGGTTCCGTTGACTCTGAATAAATGAACAGATACAAGTGGTTATATTTTAAATAAATAAAAACAACAACAAACGAGTCCTTAACAGGATAGGCATTCCCCCATGAATTTGTTAAACAATTCAAGTCCGAAATGATGCATTTTGAGCGTATGTTATAACCTTATTCCTCCGAAATTGAGATAAAAGGTTGTTTTAGACGGTGTAAAGGGGGAGGGTCGGGGTTGTCCTCATCCCTGAAAACGCTAGTGAATAAATAGCAATGAAATGTTCATACTACCCTCTTATAGATATAATAAGAATGTTTTGATTTATATATATAAAAAAAACATGTTGATTTCTTTCATTGGCACATATACATCCACAGTTTGTTATTGGAAGATTATACTCCAAATGTCAAAACATGATATAAATAGTAAATTTAGATAAATGCAAGCAACTCTAAACAAACTACCACTATGAAAATCTGCACCAACTATTTTGGCCTACTTATTTGTTGTACAGACGAGCGTTGCTTGTTTAATACTTATAGCAGTTAAGTCAATTTGCGAATTCTTATTATTGAATAATAGCCTGTTTTCTATGACAATATATTTCTATTTCGGATGACGTAGGTGCAATATCGATGTACAAGTACATTTTATAAATATAACTTAAATTAGCACATAAGTGAAATGATTTTAATTAAATATTTGATAATATTTGATCATAACTTAATATGTCTTGTTCATCATTGCATTATTTTTTATGTTGTTAAAAATACTTGCATCTAGGTCCCTGTTATATGGGCCGGAATCCATACATTACAATTAACTCAATATTATTCTACATCATTTTCATCATCATCGTCATTATCAACAATTACATCAACAACAACGCATCGTCATCGTTATAGTCGTCATTGTCGCTTCGTAATTAGTTGCATTTTGAACAACTTTGTTGTCGTTGTTGCATATTCTTTATAAGTTATATCATCATTGTCGTTGTCGACGTCGCATCATCATAATTATTTTCATCATATTAGTTGTCTTCCTTGCATCATCATTGGCGTCGTGGTCGAATCATCAACATTATTATTATCATCATCATTGTCGTCGTGGTCGAATCATCAACATTATTACTATCATCATCATTGTCGTCGTGGTTGAATTATCAACATTATTATTATCATCAACATTGTCGTCGTGGTCGAATTAGCAACATTATTACTATCATCATCATTGTCGTCGTAGTCGAATCATCAACATTATTATTATCATCATCATTGTCGTCGTGGTCGAATTAACAACATTATAATTATCACCACATTTTCGTCGAATTATCAACATTATTATTATTATCATCATTGCCGTCGTGGTCGAATTATCAACTTTATTATTATTATCATCATTGTCATCGTGGTCGAATCATCAACATTATTATTATTATCATTATTGTCGTCGTGGTCGAATTATCAACATTATTATTATTATCACCATTGTCGTCGTGGTCGAATTATCAACATTATTATTATCATCATTGTCGTCGTCGTCGAATTATCAACATTATTACTATCATCATCATTGTCGTCGTGGTCAAATCATCAACATTATTACTATCATCATCATTGTCGTCGTGGTCGAATTATCAACATTATTATTATCATCATCAATGTCGTCGTGGTTGAATTAACAACATTATAATTATCACCATCATTGTCGTTTTGGTCGAATTATCAACATTATTATCACCATTGTCGTCGTGGTTGAAGTAACAACATTATAATTATCACCATCATTGTCGTTTTGGTCGAATCATCAACATTATTAGTATCATTGTCGCCGTCGTCGTATTATCAAACTTATTAGTATCATCTAAGTCGTCGTCGTCGCATAATGATTATTATTATCATCGTCTCAGTAGTTGTCGTCTGAATATTATTATTTTATCTTCATTGTTGCTATGTACCAAAACACTGTTCCAGCCAATATTCCATGAAGTCAACATTCAATAAAAACATGAAGAAAGACATGCAAACGTTGCCTTTTTGAGATACCCGACCAGTATTTTTCATTATTTTTAGAGCTCACAACACACCCTCCCGATGACGGTAATCTTATAATCAGTTTGGCGTGGCCGTATTCATGTATCACGATATCAAGTTGATTAATAAATCATTTATGCTACTTGTACCATATGGATCGAGTTTTCGTTGCTTCTATTTATGCATAAATAATGATATAAGAACCAGTAAAATCGAGCAAAACCTACATTATGATAAACTCATTTAGGTCATTTATTAGACATTTTTTCGGACATTATGATAAAAACAGTTTCCCATTACCCTCGTGTCTTAAAGTCTACATAACTCGTGTTTAACGCTCGTGTAAAATTGATGTTACTTTGATAATTGGAAACGTATTACCTTAATATAAGAAATCTATGATATATGCTCAACAACTTGAAACGAGCGTAAGGAAATCACGTATTGCATATACCAGCCTAACATACATCCTATAAGCGTTTATTTTCAGTGACAGCAATTATCTGATGTTTTATTAAAAGGGGTTGAAATATGTTATCTGAAGATTGTATAAAGTTAAATAATAGTTTATCTTTATGATATTCAAAATGAGCCATGTTTCTTTATTTATTTATCAAAATATATTTAAATATGTATTTTGGCTAATTGAACTAAGCTACTGAAGCCTGTTTAGCTTAGGAAGTTTCGAGAAATTGGCAGTAAATTATTAGTAAATTATAGAACGGACACAAGGTGAATTATTATTGATTGGTACGTGCAATTAATACGTGTTCATGTTAAAATACATACATTTACAATTTTTACACAAAAAAAAACACTTATTCCGTTACTACAATATATATAAATATAACATTTTGATTTGATTAAAAACAATTCTGAACAATAATTTAGTTTGATTCGTTTTCAAACATGATAACTGCAAATAGAAATGATTTTCAGATCGACACAAAAATGTCTTTATAAATAAAATCTAAATGTTAGCAGAATATATTTAGTTATCATAGCAAGTTTTAGTTCAGATTGTTTCATCATTTAGCCAGTTTCAGTTTAAATCTTTTCATCATTCAAATATATCAAGCAATTGTGAGAATGTCACCTACCTTTTACGTTTACGTCGAACTCAACCGACCAGTCATCGCAAAAATCAAGTTGAAAAAAGGGCCTCACAAGTTTCACGGCGGAATGGTTCTCTATCTCCACCTGCAGCTGTCTCCTGTCCTCTTCAGGCTTTATTCTACACCAATGTAACACACAGATCATATAATGTCCCGACTGTATCACAATACTAACAAGACGTCTGAACTCTCCTGCTGCAATGGTAGTAAAACGTAATGTTATGTGTGTTGTATAGTCAGATGAGACGGGCTGTAGATTAACCAACTGAAGAGCGGACAGGTTCTCCATCTCCACCTGCAGCTGTCTCACGTCTTCTTCAGGCTTTATTGTACACCCACGTAACACACAGTTCACAGAATGTCCCGACTGTATCACAATACTAACAAGACGTCTGAACTCTCTTGCTGCAATGGTAGTTTGTTCTAATGTTATGTGTGTTGTATAGTCAGATGAGACGGGCTGTAGATTAACCAACTGAAGGGCGGACTGGTTCTCCATCTCCACCTGCAGCTGTCTCACGTCCTCTTCAGGCTTTATTATTGTGCACTCATTTAACTCACAGTTCACAGAATGCCCCGACTGTATCACAATACTAACGAGACGTCTGAACGCTCCTGCTGCAATGGTAGTTCTATATAATGTTATGTGTGTTGTATAGTCAGATGAGACGGGCTGTTGAGCAACCAACTGAAGAGCGGACTGGTTCTCCATCTCCACCTGCAGCTGTCTCACGTCCTCTTCATGCTGTATTGTACACCCGCATAACTTACAATTCACAGAATGTCCCGACTGTATCACAATACTAACGAGACGTCTGAACGCTCCTGCTGCAATGGTAGTAAAAATTAATGTTATGTGTGTTGTATAGTCAGATGAGACGGGCTGTAGATTAACCAACTGAAGGGCGGACTGGTTCTCCATCTCCACCTGCAGCTGTCTCACGTCCTCTTCAGGCTTTATTATTGTGCACGCATTTAACTCACAGTTCACAGAATGCCCCGACTGTATCACAATACTAACGAGACGTCTGAACGCTCCTGCTGCAATGGTAGTTCTATATAATGTTATGTGTGTTGTATAGTCAGATGAGACGGGCTGTTGAGCAACCAACTGAAGAGCGGACTGGTTCTCCATCTCCACCTGCAGCTGTCTCACGTCCTCTTCATGCTGTATTGTACACCCGCATAACTTACAGTTCACAGAATGTCCCGACTGTATCACAATACTAACGAGACGTCTGAACGCTCCTGCTGCAATGGTAGTTCTATATAATGTTATGTGTGTTGTATAGTCAGATGAGACGGGCTGTTGAGCAACCAACTGAAGAGCGGACTGGTTCTCCATCTCCACCTGCAGCTGTCTCACGTCCTCTTCAGGCTTTATTGTGCACCCATGTAACTCACAGTTCACAGAATGTCCCGACTGTATCACAATACTAACGAGACGTCTGAACGCTCCTGCTGCAATGGTAGTTTGTTTTAATGTTATGTGTGTTGTATAGTCAGATGAGACGGGCTGTAGATTAACCAACTGAAGAGCGGACTGGTTCTCCATCTCCACCTGCAGCTGTCTCACGTCCTCTTCAGGCTTTATTGTGCACCTATTTAACTCACAGTTCACAGAATGCCCCGACTGTATCACAATACTAACGAGACGTCTGAACGCTCCTGCTGCAATGGTAGTTCTATATAATGTTATGTGTGTTGTATAGTCAGATGAGACGGGCTGTTCAGCAACCAACTGAAGAGCGGACTGGTTCTCCATCTCCACCTGCAGCTGTCTCACGTCCTCTTCAGGCTTTATTGTGCACCCATGTAACTCACAGTTCACAGAATGTCCCGACTGTATCACAATACTAACGAGACGTCTGAACGCTCCTGCTGCAATGGTAGTTTGTTTTAATGTTATGTGTGTTGTATAGTCAGATGAGACGGGCTGTAGATTAACCAACTGAAGAGCGGACTGGTTCTCCATCTCCACCTGCAGCTGTCTCGCGTCCTCTTCAGGCTTTATTGTGCACTTATGTAACTCACAGTTCACAGAATGTCCCGACTGTATCACAATACTAACGAGACGTCTGAACGCTCCTGCTGCAATGGTAGTACAATCTAATGTTATGTGTGTTGTATAGTCAGATGAGACGGCCTGTAGATTAACCAACTGAAGAGCGGACTGGTTCTCCATCTCCACCTGCAGCTGTCTCACGTCCTCTTCAGGCTTTATTGTGCACCTATTTAACTCACAGTTCACAGAATGCCCCGACTGTATCACAATACTAACGAGACGTCTAAACGCTCCTGCTGCAATGGTAGTTCTATATAATGTTATGTGTGTTGTATAGTCAGATGAGACGGGCTGTTGAGCAACCAACTGAAGAGCGGACTGGTTCTCCATCTCCACCTGCAGCTGTCTCACGTCCTCTTCATGCTCTATTGTACACCCGCATAACCCACAGTACACAGAATGTCCCGACTGTATCACAATACTAACGAGACGTCTGAACGCTCCTGCTGATATGATCATGTTACCCAATTCAACATCCGTAAGGGTAGAAGGCGTCCCGTCCTGAAATGTCATGTTAACAATGAAAGTACATATCTAAGTAACAAATACGTTAGTCGTTCGAGTAAATGACGAAATAAATGTGTAATATTTGATATGTGAAAAAGACCAGGCTTTCTCATGTACGAAAGGGAACACACGTTTCTGGAGAATAGTTATCACGCTGTATACAATTGTTTAGAT
This sequence comes from Mya arenaria, assembly GCF_026914265.1. Lineage (NCBI taxonomy): Eukaryota > Metazoa > Mollusca > Bivalvia > Myida > Myidae > Mya > Mya arenaria. The sequence goes on along the minus strand of NC_069131.1, from coordinate 16,917,133 downwards.
GTTATAACGTTACACGAGTCATCTGCACACAATATTTGAATTCACACATCGATAAATAATATAGTTGCCAGAATGATAATATAAATAGGCAACTAAAGGTATTAAATGTGTTTCATTTTTTAACAGTAATCATAAACACACCTATTTACTTTGCCGTTTAATAAAAAAAGTTTGTTTTTTTTCACATATGGTAATGTACGTGAAGTAACTGGCCTAGCGGCGTGAAGTAAGCGGCCTAGCGGCGTGAAGTTAGCGGTCTAGCGGCGTAAAGTTAGCGGTATAGCGGCCTGGCGGCCTAGCGGCGTGAAGTTAGCGGCCCGGCGGCCTAGCGGCGTAAGGCTAGCGGCCTAGCGGCGTGAAGTTAGCGGCCTAGCGGCGAGAAGTTAGCGGCATCGCGGTCTGGCGGCCTAGCGGCGTAAACATGGCGGCCTAGCGACCTAGCGGCGTGAAGTTAGCGGACTGGAGGCCTAGCGGCGTAAAGTTCGCGGCCTGGCAGCCTAGAGCCTAGCAGCGTGAACTTGACGGCCTATCAGCCCAAATTTTGTTCTCTATTTCGAAGGAATAGTTCGTGCAATTTCTTGGAAAACAATGGTAAATCAATGTTTTTATTCATACATTAACATAGCGGCCTTAAATTGTTTTCTATTTCAGAGCATGTTTGTTGATAAATTTACTGTTTTTAGGCACAAGTTTGATCAAGCACTTTAGCGACGTAGCGGCCTAAAATGGCATCCTATTTCAAAGCATGCACATGCCTTTTCTTGTAAAACAATGATATATTTACTGCGTTTATGCACAATTGTTCACTCTGACGCGATTATCAACATCTTATTTTCCAAAAAGTCGATCAAGCAGTCAGCTATTTCAAAGCATATACACATGCCTGTTCTTATTAAACAATGATATATTTTCTGTTTTTATGCACAAATTATGAATTTGAAGCGATTTTAAACATGTTTTCAAAAAAGTCGATCAAGCACTTCAGCGGAATAGCGGCGTGAAATTAGCAGCCTAGCGGCCTAAAATGTTTTCCTATTTCAAAGCACGTATACATGCTTTTTCTTCTTAAACAACAATACATATGGTTTCTAATCACAAATCAACATCTTTTAGCGAATATCTGCATTTTCTTTAAAACTTGACCACGTGCTTTAAAATAGAAATAAAGTTTAGGCCGCTAGGCCGCTTACTTCACGCCGCTAGGCCGCAAACTTCACGTACATCATGTGGTATGAATCCCAGAACAATGAAACAAAGAACTTTCATAAATAACAGAAATCATATATTTTGATTAAAAAATCAAAGATTACGAAATTAATACTTTTTAAAATCATGAAAATAACACCCTCATGTATGACGCAAACCGCATAGATACAACTTCCCTGTGAGCTGTCCCAAAGAAATCAAACGACCTTTCAGAGACTCACGGAGACAATTATTCAACCGCCACAATTTAGCAATGTTCAATATATAAAAAAACACAATCAAAATCAGGAAAATACGACATTGGACATTAAAAATGAAAGTCGCACTGGCACGACATTTAGCACTGTGTATTGAAAAATGAAAGGCCCGCTGGCACAACATTGAATTTTGGACATGATCAAAATGAATGACCTGTCGACAAAACATTGGACATTGGATATCCAAAATCGAATATCTTAATGGAACGTCATTGGACAGTGGACATCTAAACGTGTCACACAGCTAACGAAAACCCAATTGTTATATTCGTTTAGCGCATATCAATTTGGATGGTTGTTCCCAAACCGGACGAGAGTGACTTAGCATAGGTTTATGCAACTTTTTCACAGTCGCTGTACAGTACAAATAAAAAAACGTTAAAACTAACTCAGTAAATATTATATAGAACGCACTTATTACATGTATAATAAAACTTGATATGTCAGAATAAATAAATGGCCTGGAATCGTTCAGCTTAAACAATACAAGTTAAACTCTGAGAAATACTCGGATGACAAAAACAAAAACATCCTCAGTGCATTTACCAGATACAGTGTGATTGTACACTCACTGAACATAAGGATAGCAGGGGTAGATTCAATGTTAGAGGGTGCGTAACCGTTTGACTTGCGCCCCTCCCTCAGAACAGAAGTGTATTTTGTTTAAATTCGTGATTGACAGTTACTAATAGCTAGTCCGACATGATGTAAATTTTAGCATATATGTATTTTATTACTTTTTCTCGTACGTGTATATCAAATTTTAAAGTGTACTTGGAATTTTTAGTGGAAAGGCGGCGGTTTCGTACCCCCCCCCCCCTCCCCACACACACACCCCGATCCCAATCCGCATGTGTTAACAAAAGCATACCAATAATTCAAAGATTGTGCATAAACTGCAATAATAGACTGACAGGAAGTAAATATTGACCCTAAGTATATAGAGGATCTCAAATGTGTGTTTATTTTGTATCGAATTTATTAAACGAGTTCATTTTAAAACATTTAAAACGAGACTCTGCCGAGTTTTCATCGTTTTTAAATGACGAGTTTAATAAATTTGATACAAAATAATCATGAATATGAGATTTTATTTATCACATAACTCAACAAGAAAAAAGTTGATGCATAGCATCAAGTCGGCGCAATGAAATTAGAAGAAAAACGTGCATGCAGATAACCAAAAATGGTTATTATTTCAATGATTATATTTTTTATGTTGGGTGTACAATTATGCTCGAAGGACATAATGGTTAATAATATTATTACAATAGTTAAGGCCCGGAATTCTATGGGTGGGGGGGGGGGGTTCCAAGCAAATCCTCCGGTTAAAACTAAATTATACCAAAAATATACATACGTTTCTTCGGAAGAAATATAGAAGTCAATGATCTAATACATAGATTTTAATAGCATGAAATTCACCTTTTATTTGTACTGGCATGTTATGGGAATTCTCTTCTTTATATATTTTAGAAGCATTTGTAACACATTTCACTCATATGATTATATAGAACGGGAATAAAAATACTATACATCAAGAGGGAATTATCTGGTGTTTATTCCTTCGGATGACATTTTCAAAACAAACAATTAAGCTCAATGTTAATTTTTAAAAAATCGGGAGATTACTGCGTAGGAGGTTTACAAACATAAAGGATATTGTAATAGTACCTTGTAACCTTCATCTATTTGGGCGGAAGTTGGAATCGATCGGAACACCTCGGCCTGTATCTATCTCGGAGATGGCCGAGTTGTTGTGATTGAGTTGGTATTTAAAATCAAAATTTTCAAAATAATAAGCAGGACTATTATTATTTAAGGTTTCATTATCATTGAAAGTGTACAGTTTTATAAAACATACTTAACTTTATATTTTATTATGCAACGTGGAAACTATTGAAAGCATTGTTCTGCAATTTATGAATATCAAATATAGTCGGCCCCTTCTGGGCAATAAAAACATAATTCATGTCTCAATTATCAACCGATTTTCAAACGTTTCACTTAACAACAATAAAGAACATATTTTAAATACATTTAAATCAAGCAAATCAATAATTAGAGCAATGTCATATGCGTGACGTCATTAGTAATCACGCGAGTGTGTACATGTCATTTGGCAGTTAAAGTTTGAAAAGGCCGTTAGTCAGCATCACAGTCGTTTTCAGTAGTGCGAATTCGCTTTGTAGCTGATCATGATTACATGATTGATTTTTGTCATTTGATGGATATGCACAAACCACCAAATGTGTTGGTCAATCCAACAGAAAAGTGAGATTTCATGTTGAATCGGTGACTGAACATGGCTGGCGAGCTGTGTGCATAGACTGAGCATTGTACAGACATTTTCACTGGAGAACAGGCCTTTCGATGTTGGATATTTCCTTGTGTTGATTTGGATTTATTTGGCTATGGTTGTTTAAGATGCAATCTTCTTGTGTTCCGATATTTGCAAAATATGGTTCACAGGAACATTGTTGTCATTCATGATTCAATTCCAGTAATTTTTAGTATTCACAAGGGCCGAACCCGGCATGCGCTTTTTGGCTCTACGCGCGGACGGGTCAGTCACGAGGTTAACATATCCCCGGTTCCCGTTCGCGCGTAAAGTTGAAAAGGGCATGCCGGGTCCGGCCGTTGTGCATGGTCAAAATTACTGGCGAGGATGTGTGAGTCGGTAAATAAACAGTATTCTTGGCAGAGTTATCCAAGACAAGAGCGGTCACAGACAGCTATATCCCCCGCCTCATAGGGCATTTCTTTGTAACGAAAGCCAATCAATGGTAAGGGTAGTTTCTCAGGAACATAAGAAATGCGTAAAATTAAGGAAGGGCAATAACTCTTTCAAAAATGAATCGGGAAAGCCCGACAATATGCGCTGCTTCACTTTATGAACATCAATCTGTGAAAGTTTGGTAGAAATTGCATGAAAAACGTAAGAGCAGTTGCGAAGAAACCAATTTAATATGTAAAATAAGCAAAGGGCAATAACTCTTTTAAAAATGGTCAAATCAGGAAAGCCCGAAAATATGCGCTGCTTCACTTTAAGATCGTCAATCTTTAAAAGTTTGGTAGAAATCACATGAAAAACGTAAGAGCAGTTACAAAGAAACCAATTTTAAAGGTAAAATAAGCAAAGGGCAATAACTCTTTCAAAAAAGGTCAAATCGGAAAAGCCCGACAATATGCGCTGCTTCACTTTATGATAATCAGTCTGTGAAAGTTTGGTAGAAATCGCTTGAAAAACGTAAAGTTGCGAAGAAACCAATTTTAAATGTAAAATAAGCAAAGGGCAATAACTCTTTCAAAAATGGTCAAAGCAGGAAAGCCCGACAATATGCGCTGCTTCATTTTATGATCATCAATCTGTGAAAGTTTGGTAGAAACTACATGAAAAACGTAAGAGCAGTTGCGAAGAAACCAATTTTTAATGCAAAATAAGCAAAGGGCAATAACTCTTTCAAAAATGGTCAAATCAGGAAAGACCGACAATATGCGCTGCTTCACTTCATGATCATCAATCTGTGAAAAATTGGTAGAAATCGCATGAGAAATGTAAGAGGAGATGCAAAGAAATGAAAGTGGGCCGGACGGCCGGACACACACACACACACACACACACACACACACACACACACACACACACACACACACACACACACACGGAATCGCGCCTACCATTACTATATCCCCTCGCCTTTTCAAGGCGGGGGATAAAACTTGCGAAAACGCTACTTGTTTGTGCTTGTTGAGCTTTTGCACCTTGGAGATGACTTCCTTCTGAACATGCATGCGACGTATACAGTTGTTTTATCAAAAAAATATTGTAGATCTGAGCTCGTTTCCATACATATGTCTCGATCAGAAATCTGCTAACCTTCATAACTTGTGAATGATACAGATTGTTTGAAATTTTAAAACACTTATATGTAAAAATAAACGACCAAAACTGGATTACTTGTTAATTGTGTGTATCATAAGCGTTCTAAAACACATTTTTTATGATTCTCAAGCCAAGAGATCACCCCAGGGACCAAATCGCTCGATTCAGGTAGCTCGGCTGGCCAAAACTGCTGTTCTTATACCAAGTAACTGTGACATCGACCGGATTTCTTTTGAAACATTGTACCTGATGTTTGTTTACGTTTTTTGACAGCGCGTATGAATATTTTTTTCTGTGATGCGGTTACCTAATTTGCATAGTTATGACACTAGTTATATTATATAAATATTGCATGGCTTCCAGTGTGACAGTTCATATTGTCAACATGAGGGAAATACTGTTACCCGAGGCGAAAATACACAGTTACATTTATATACATATATAAGATTTTTACCATTACACAACTTTCAAGTTTAATCAATTTATTCTGTATTTTTTTATTTACAGTAGCTGTCCTTTTGTTGCAAATGTCGTTAAGAAATAATGCAAACACCGGTGGTAACCAGATTAACAACACATTTTAATAAGCGCTTACCACCTCAGCCTTTGAAAACCACAAAATGCCTTTTTTTAGACGCGCGTGCCATGTGACAGTATCATGTCACCCGGTCAAAACGGTACTGTCAGTGTGTGACAGTACGAAATTGCCCATGATGGGTATATGAGAAATTAACATGGGCAGGTCACGTGAGGTATAATAAATGAAAAATATGGGGTTATATCACTTCTGCGCCGTAAGTTATGTTATAATATGAATTAAGACGACAATACATGTGCCCATATTATTGCCACAGGCCGAATCTTCAAACAGTTGAAAACTAAATTTATAGTTATACAAGAAATACCAAAAATGATACTACAAAATCATTTACTTACTGAGTAACATAATAATACTAGTAACACAATTGGAAATGAAATCAGCTCCACGAGCTCAAAAAGAACTCGTAATACAGTTAACTTCAAATGTAATCATCTGCATCAATAAATACCAAGACGTTAAGCAACAGCTCGTTTCTTACATGAAAAAGCAAAAAGTTATGAACAAAACAACAATAAATAATTAATACAACAAACCTATATTTAAAAGTCGCAACACATCCACATGTATACAGTTGAAGTGTCGGATTATTGATTCTATTTATTGAAGGAACTGACGCAAGTCAATCACAGTTTAAAGAAATTTAAGTTACTTCCCTTACTCCATTAACTGCACTGACTTCGTACCAACGTTTTAGTCAATACTCTTTATTAACTTTTTCACTTCTCAGCTCCACGTTAAAGGGACCAAAAATGTGTGGCCGGTAATGCATCTGAAACACTTATTGTATCATCATTTTACTCTATGATATCGAAATTGCAGAAAAAAATACAAATATAGTACACAAAAAGTAATTTGGAGGGGTTAAGTGGTGCAAACTCATGCCGGTAAGGTCAAGATTATTTATTCTTTTTAAAACACCTTTACCACCAGGCCACCAGCAGTTATACATATGTGAAATATATTGTGACCTTTTTTGACATTACATGATAATGTCAATTAACCAAGTACGCAACAACAAATCCGCATGTATTGCAACGCTTTATTTCGACATGAAACAAGTGCATTTTTACAAAAACAATGAGCGAGTCCCTTTAAATGGTATAGAAACTGAAATTACTTTTTTATTTCTTTTTTTTTTTTTTGGTGGGGGGGGGGGGCTACTTTCGTTTCATTAATTGAGAAAAATGGTTTCAGTGCAAACAAAATGGCGGATTTGTAATGAAACGTACAGATTCCGGCACCTACTTTTGCCTGGTACTCCAAGGAACAAAAGGTCGGCCAGGAAGCCTGTACAGACAAGTGATTACCATCAAGTTTGACAATAGGAAGATAGCACAGTTATAACATGCATAGAAATGCCATATTTACCGGGAAAATACCATATATTGTGGATTAAATCAACACGTTTATTTGTAAACATTGCATCGTTACCCACAATCTGTTCAATAACTGCTTATCTTTCCAAAGTTATGATACAGAACTAAGATGCCGATCAAAGAATATGTTTTTCGCCACGTAATGGACGTATATACATGTATAGAGAAAGTCTACCTACCAGGCCAATTTAGTCCCAGAATCTGTACTTTACCTTACAAATTCGCCATACGCCATTTTGTTTGAACTGAAACGTTTTTCTCATTTAATATTTGCATGCAGCAAAATTACTTCGTTCCCCTTGTATTTTGACATTTTAAACAATCCATTTTGGATTTTAAAAATTGTTTATTGATCACAGTTATTCAATGAAAGAAATTAATTTATTTCACTTAGATGAAATTGACAATAGATATAGACTCCAAAACAATAAAATTCAACGTGCAAATACCAGTGGGATCCGATAAGCACCATGGCTTGTGCCCGAAAGTCGTCCTTAGATTAAGCAAGATTAAACAATGTGTTTACATCAGCTTGAAGCATGGTTTCTTTTATAAACTGCTATGCGTGTGTATATAGTGTTATAATAAACTCCAAAAGTAATCGAAAAACACAGTTTCTGCGTTTGACAGTGATATCTTAACATAATAACGGCTTTAACCTTTGAAATGTGCCATCCACAGACTGTTGTATTGTTTAATTGTCTGAAGATTAGTTTTCTTCAAAATTTAAAACTATTTCCTGATAATTATTTTGAATTTATCATTAATTAAATACTTTAAGTAAGGGACAAACTCACATATTCTATAAATATTGGTTAAAAACTAAAAACAAAACTCAAAACAGTAACGATGAACATGTTCAACCAAAACACAAGCATGCGTTCCATCCTCAACTTATTCAAATGATCAAAGCGTTTCAAACACTTTCCGGCTAAACAAAGCATTTTTTTCTGACAAAATAATCATTTACAAGCAGATTTTAAATTTTGATGAAAAAGGGTGAGAAATAAGAAAAAGTTCATTGGACATTGAAAAATATAAAATCAAAGCACTGAAAGAGCTGAATGTGGCAATCACTTAAATATTTTCAAATGAAACATCAGAATTTCACATTTGCTATCAAATGTAAAAATTGACCGAGTCAGGCACTGAAAAAAGTAAAGAAGCCAACAGGGTCGGTATTTATAATTTTAAAATAATCCCACGTCAACGTTATTCTTTATTATTGAAACATCAGTAAATTATGGTTGCTCATTGGCTGCTCTGGATGAAGGTAATTTCTAAAGTAATTATTAGTTGCTTAGTAAGTCACAAGATCGTCAATGGTGGCAGTGTATGAAGGCAGTTGGTACAGAAGACATTGATTGCATGAAAAGCATTCGTTGCTAACACAGAAAGTGGTTTCTAAGGTAGGTTGCTTAGCCAGTCATTATTTGCAATGGATGTAAGTCATGAGATGCTTAGATCGTCATTTGTTTATAAAAGAAGTCATTGGTTGCTTTGAATGAAGGTAGTTGATAAGTAAATCATGGTTGACCGGGAATGACTGGTTGCTAAAGTAGTCATTGCTTGCTTAGAAAGGCGTTCGTAGATTTCGATGCAGGTAGCTGCTAATGAAGTAAATGGTTGCTCTGGAAGTCGCTGGTTTCTATGGGAGTCACCGGTTGCTAAAGAGGTAAGTGGTTGCTAAGTAAGTTAAAGGATGCCGAGGGGGTCCTTTCTCGCTAAGGAATTTATTGGTTGCTAAGGAGGTCGCTGGTTACTAAAAAGAAAGTAATTGCTAAGGTTGCAACGGAAATCATAGGATGCTAAGTAAGTGAAGGGCTGATAAGGAAGTCATTGGGTGCTAAGGAAGCCACTAATTGCTAAGTAAGTCATTAGTATAAATGGACGAAGAAGTTTCTTACCACTACACAGATCTATATACCAATTATTAAGAATCTGGACCTTGCAGTTTCAGAGAAGTTTCCAAGATTTTATTATATAAATATACACCTTGAGTCTAGTATTCATAAAACAACTAAAATCACTTTGCAAGTTTAAGTATCTCACTGCCCATACGATATATTAACTTACTGATACTTTTTTCATTATTGTTACGTGATACGCAATCCCTTGTATATTGAAGGCACTAAGTTTAATGAATATCAGTCCGGGTGTGGGGGGTAGCTTTGATTTCAGGGGCATTTTTTTTTAAAAAAAGGGTAGGGCCACTTCATGTGGCTACATACCAAACTAAAATGATCTTGGCCATGTATTTTCAGCGAAGATTTTCAAAAATATCATTTAAATTAAAGTATATAGGAAATCACGGACACCAGGAGCGAGACTTTTTGTAACCATGGTAAGAGCTACCCTGGTTCTTTATCGTGCACCAGAGTATAGCACTGTCACACACCCTTTTAACGTCCCTCCCAGAAGACGATCAGTTTTTAAAAGTGGTGCGACGGGGAATTGAACTTGCGACCGCTGGATTAACAGTCAAGTGTGTAACCATAAGACTAAGGTTCCACAACAAGACCGTGCGTTTCGAGCGCTCAGTATTTACCCATGTTATAAGTGTATCACGCGTGCCGGTACTATACACTGGGCAGCTACTTTACACGGGTCTATTGAATAGAGCTCGAATATCACAATAACAATATTAACAACAGTGTTTCAATACTTCTGATTTCTAGATTTGACTGCAGTTGTGGGAACGTTTTTCACAAGTCGTGATGACTTCTCAACTGATCAAGCCATACTGCAGTCCATTGATTTGGGGATACCTTTATTAAATCTACATTAACATTTATTGCATGCGATGGATTAAATGGTGTAAGTCATAACCGGAATATGTGTGTTAGTTAGTGTTCATGATTGTTGGATCAAGTTAGCTGCGTCTTAAAAAATATACACAATTTTAATTGACGAAAGATACAATATTTTAACACGGTGTTCGTGAAAATGTTTATGGTGCCTAATATCTAGTAATTCCGGCCAGGCTGCTTTGCTGCTATGTTCAAGCTGCCAAGCTGTTATGCTGCTAAGTTCATGCTGCTATGCCGCCATGCTGCTATGCTGCCATACTGCTAGGCTGCTAACTTCACGCTGCCAGGCTGGTATGCTGCATATTAACGCTGCCAGACTGTCATGCTGCTGGGCTCTTAACTTCACGCAGCCAAACAGCCACGTTTCTTTGCTGCTATGTTCTCGTTGTCAGGCTGCTATGCTTCTATGTTCACACTGCCAGGCTGCCAAGCTGTTATGCTGCTAAATTCATGCTTCCTGGCTGCTATGCTGCCATGCTGCTAATTTACGCTACCAGGCTGCCATGCTGTTTGGCTGCTAAATTACGCTGCCAGGCTGCCAGGCTGCCGTGCTGTTAGGCTGCTAACTTCAAGCTGCCACGCTGTTAACTTCATGCTGTCATGCTGCTGGGCTGCCAATTTCACGCTGCCTCGATGCAACACCGCTATGCTGCTATTTAACGCCGCTAGGCTGCTAACTTAAATGAAATATATAAGTAGGAAAGACTCTTAAGAAGAATTGATAAAAACATCGTAAATACCCGAAATTAGAGATAATATTTGACATCAGTAGTGATATAAAATAATTCGCACACGCTTTTTGGCGAAATATACGAAAATGCATTTTCTACGTCAATTCTTACACAAATGGATGATTTCAGTTATGCAAGAATATATAACAATCATGTTCTTCCGTTCCGGATAGAAAACTCCGACCCTCGGGCACGGGGCGTTACGGGTAACTCGGCAAGCCTCGTAACGGGCTTACGCGCCTACCCTCGGGTAAGATTTTTCTATCCATACCGGAAACACAAGATACTTATATTCTTGCATACTAAACGTGGTGCCGGTCATGTGACCAGTGCTGGAAAAAACCGTCTTATACCCAAATGGAAGAAGAGTCACGCGCAACAATTCGCCACTTCTTATTTATTTTATTGTATGGTTTATGAAAAGTATATAATCCATTTCAATAAAGCGCAATCAAATAAATAAGTAGGCAAGACTTTTCATTAAAATTGCCAATTGAATATCGTAAAAAAAGGTATTTGCATATTATTTGTTTCCACAATAGGCAAAACAATCATAACAATGCATGGTTAAAATGGCACCCTATTTTTTACCATTCAAAGGCTTTATATGATATGAACCTTCCCCGAATCATATTCGTCAGCACCACAGCTACTCCACAACGCCACAGCGCCATCACTTGATAAACTCCGCCATCATATTTATAAATGCTTGCATATTTCCTTTCTAAGATGAGTTTGTAAGTTTTGATGTCGATATACAAGCACCGCTAACTTTCAGAGAAGAATAAGCAATGGAATCGCCAGATATATTTAAAACAATCCTCATCAGTTCAAGCAAATTAATATAATTAACTACGTTTCACATTTAAATCAAGTGTTGAATGTCCGTGAGAGAGGTCATAAGAGCTTGCCCCAGTTTTGGTTGGAACCCAGGACCTCTTGGCTGGAAGGCGGACGCTCTTCCGCAGAGTGATTATATTGGTGTGTTTGCTTTGGAGTATACTTTAATAAATGTGCCCAATTGAATTAGTTTCAGATGATATGATTTAGGCAGTTCAGGCAATTCAGATTGTCCCAATCATGTCGCAAATAAATTTCGAATGCCCTCGTTACCTTGTGTGATTGTTAATAAATTTTATAGTGAGTGAATTAATTTATTAAAAATACTTAAACAAACACTCAATATTCAGGTGACACTATTATCTTAAAGTTTGGGCGATGTTTACCTTCGCAATCGAGTGAAAAAACACTCAGCGAGCACGGTTAAATTTACATGTACAATCTTCTTTTTGTACCACCTTTACCCGTTAAAATGTTTGCATATCGCGGTAAGCCCGTGGCGGCGATACGTCGCATGCAAGTCGTTCGCGATAGCAGCAGATGAACGCGGCGATGACGCTGTGGGTTGGTAGTGTAGTTCGTTTTAACACACTATTTCACCGCTGTACTTCTGTGACATCCAACAAAGCAGAAAACAAATAATGTAGTATTAAAGTAGTAATGGAACTTTTAACCAGAGTTATAAAATTCTATTTGCGTAAGTCATGTATACAATGAGGGTTGTTCGTGACATGCCTAATTGGTACCATTCCACCACATTTATAGTTCAAGAAGTGACATGAAGTAAAAGTGAATAACATTGTCATTTAAATGTATTATAGTAATAGGACGGAAAACCTATTTTATCCAATCCCTGATAAAATATCACCCATTTACATAGGGGCAAATCTAGCTACTCCCAACATGTTTGTCATATAAACATAGAATTTGACCTGACTTGTTGGATAAATCGATATAAACACATCAAAAGGAATAAAACAGCGACCAAATATTTCATTAGACTTAACGTGTGCAAAATCAAGACGATCCGATGTCAAGCCGATATTTTACCCGATGTCGGGCCGATTTTTATAGCATCATGTCGGTCGATATATCCATGTCAGATGGGTATCATGCCCCTTGATATAATATTTCTCTGTTAAAAGTTTCATTATGATAAGTTTACACGTCTTATATATTCTGATTATATAATTAAGGGAAACAGCTAGACTTTATATCCGTTGCTGGTATATATTATCAAACCAAAGCACCATAGATATTACCGATATTGGCGACACCAATTTCAGATTGGACATATTTCGATAAAGATATCGATTCAACTTCATGCTGATGTCGGCATGATGTTATTAACCGATGTTTAGCCGATGTCTGGACAGGAGCGGCATTAAATTTGATATAGGACATATGTCGATAAAATAATTCGGTCCAATAATACAATGACAACTACAGGGTTGATGTTGTAACCGATGTTAAACCGTCCTCATGCCGTGCTGCTAAATCAAGGTAAACAGATACTAAAACGATTGTTATGGCAATATCTCGGGCCGACATATCTCTTACAATTTTGATCGTGGTGTGTTTTTCATTTAAGATGCTATGCTTGAATTTCATATTTCCAATCATTAAAATAAATACATATAATGGTTAGAGATTAAACAGCAACTCCCTATCTTATTTCCATTGGTGTTTTGAAATAATTTCAATAGTAATTGTAGTCACTGTGCTTACCAGATTTGGACTGAGTGAATCGTCGCGTTGTGCTAATAACGCCGCCATTAACCGTGGTGCTCTTGTTCGTGTGCTAAAGCTGACCTGCAACGTGTGAAGATTGAGCATAGGTGGAATAACAACGTCTGAGAAAGCAAGTCCCTGTAAGGAGAGTGTGTTGAGGTGTTCGAGATGTCGAAGATCAAGATCAAATTTCGATTCATTTGGTAGAGGGTAACTCCATTTCACGTCTAGATGTTCAATGTGTTTAAGTTTCGAGAAGATTTCCTTGGCTTTCGGTTCCCAACCAGTCCATTTTATTGTGAGTATTTTCAAACATGTCACATCTGAGGAAAGAATTGAAGTTACCAGTTTATTTGCTGGTCCATCGTCGAGTTGTATTTCGCATATTAATAATCCATTCCAGCTCAATAAGTTGATATCTGTATAAGAACTGTCCTCTAATTCAACATATTTTAGATTCTTGCAAGTCTCTAAATCTAAAACACTTGAATCATTCTTGTCCTGCAACACATCAGAAATGTCGTGTTCGCCTTTCATAAATAATGATACAAGAGTGGGCCTTTTTTTATCCAAGCAATGTTTCAATATTGGCTTGTGTTGTATAAATCGACGTTTAATTTCTTCATCCCAAAAGTGATGACTGAGGGTGACATGCTGCAGGCAGAGCTCCGCTCCCGCGTGCCCGCTTCTCTCCGCTTCCTCATAGCCTTGCAGTATCATATCCTGGAAATCTGCTGCTTTATTTTCTGAAAAGCCGTAAGTAAATACTTCATTCAATGTCTTTGAAAACACTTCGGCAGCAATAATGTTCATGCCGCATAGAAACAGAAACATCTGACGCATGCTAAGCACGCCTTCACTCCTGTTATGGCTATACACTTCCTGGATGTGTTGACAATGCTTGATCAGATCTGATCTGCTGCTTTTCGCCAAATACAATGCTGACAAGTATTCTTGAAGCGTTTTGTGCAAAAATTGGAAGGACGCAAATCTTTCACCTATTTTACTACTACAGGACATGATGCCAGATTCAAGAGACAATCGTTGGTACTTTTTCTCTAACTGATCCTTTGGAATGCCAAAAACAATGGTATCATCCTCATTTGGTGAAAACAGTTTATTGAAAGCTAATTTGCTCAAAGAATCAAGAAATTCCTCAGGAATATCGTTTTCCACTATATTGTTCTTGTCGTTCATTTCACTCCACCTTTCTTCTATAATTTTCTTGTAAACTTCAGTCAGAGACATGTTTGCCTTTAGCTGGTCTCTGTACCAGAGCCAAACAATTTGAACAAGCACGATTGGAATACCGCTAAAATGCCACAGGCCTTTTTCTATTAGCTCTTCAACGCAGGTATTTGGACGGTTTTCTTCTTGATATTTCTCCAACTCCTCAAGTATTTTCCGAACAAGTTCCTTAGGTGACTGAACGCCCTCCAACTGCACATGGTTGCCAAATTGTGAGCGTTTCACTTTTAGCTCCGTTAGTTTGTATGGTCGTGTTGTTATTAATGTTGTACAGTTCACCCAACTTGTTTCAACATGGGGAATTCGTTCATCGCTGTTACATTTGCTACAATGTGTCCACTCATCTAAGCCATCAAGAAGCAGAAGGCAACATTCTGATTTCAAAATCTCTGTTAACAATTCTCTTGACTCTTTTTCATCTGAATGAATCCGTTCAATCAAACAGAGTAATATCATATCTTTGATTTTGCATTTATCAGCAGCCTCTCGTAGCCTTATGTAGAATAAGAACCCAAACTGGCCTAAGATGTTATCTTTCTTTCTCTTCTTATTTCCGTTCTTGTGCAGTTCGCACCAGCCATGGACAATCTTTTTACAGAGCGAGGACTTGCCCTGGCCCGGTTCGCCCACCACGAATACTGTTTTAGCCATCGTGCCATTTTTGTTCAGAAACATATCATTTATTTCTGGTATCTCTTTATCTTTTACTTTACCATCTTTGTCTTTCCTGTTCTTCAATATAAGTTTGGGCTTTTCATAAATGTCTTCTACGGCTGCATCGATGTCCAATCGAACGTTCATTGTGAGAGACTTTGTCTGGTAATAATTGAGCAATTGTTGGTGTAAATCTGGAAAATGATTATTATATTTTGTTTAAGATGCTTCACAATAAGAAATGAGAAATAACACCCAACAATGTTTATGGTACTCGATGCTGTTAGAAAGTAATAAAAAAAAAACAAATGTTTACCCTTGTTATCAATTTTACATGTCAATTTGTGTAATGAATAAGTTGATAATTCGATATATGATAAGAACAATTACTTGCATTGATATACCATTAATTAGGTGGGATGATGACTTAGCTTGTGTTATGAAATGAAGCTAATTTACATTGCACAGTAAACACAATCAGTACAATCTTTGTAAAAAGTAACAAGGTTGTCATCATTTATGAAATAGATAAATGTCCCCGATATGGGGATGCTAGATAGACAGCTATTATTATATTGTCTAATAAAAGTTACAAGTTAAAAACTTTTATTTCATTAGAATTAAATATAGTTCAACAAAATACTTCTAATTGTGCTCTACATGTCTGTGTGAAGATTGATTGAAATAAAACATGATGAAATCACAAAATTTATTGACAACCACATTCCTATTCTGTTGTACATTTCAGTAAATCTCGAATAAAATTGAGTAAGTTACATCTGAGCAAACATGAGTAATAAATGGGGACCGACGGACAGTGCGACTTTTATATCTCACCCTTTGGGTGCCATAAAATTAAAATGCTCACTAGTCTATTTAACCATGCAAATCATAAGTTAAGTTCAATATAACTGTATAGTGAAGCTCAATTAAAACGCACCGCTCAAAAACATGATAAATATGTTTTGTGGTATACAAATAAAATCCCATCAACTGTCATAGTAATCTACACATAAATAGTGTATGGGAATTTCAAGCAGGCTGCTCTTTTACACTAACAGTTGAGTGTTGGAAATGATTAAGCAGTTTAATAATAATTAATATGGCCGCGTTAGAACGACTTTTTCAGCTTGTCTGACGTTTACACTATTACTCTATCATACTGATGCGTCCATGTCACATGAGCCATTTCATTACGGAACTACATTGCGGTGCAAACGGTGTTTTTTTCTATCCGTTTAAAACGGCAATGTTAATATAAATATTTCAAGAAATATGATAGGATCAGGAAGTCAACAGTTCTTACGATTTGGCCGATTGCCGATTAACCTTTACTGTGACCTTGACCTCAAGTTAATAGTATGAGTGATAAAATAATTATTGCCACGCGTCAAATATTGATAATTTTGAACGTTGGCATTAAATGACTGTGTAAGATTTATACTATCAGTCAAATTTTACATTAAAAAACTACGATAACGATTGAGTGAGCTGTCATTGACTGTCAGAATAACAGTTTAATTCAAATTATATTTCAGATACATTCTATTTTCATTTCAATTACCTTCATGTTGTAAAATTACGATTATTTGTAATGCTTCTGTTTCAATATAACTACAACAAGTATATCAATATATGGAATTAAACGAATGGGTCATATAGTAAACTGAAAATTATAATTAGACGCTTTTTTAAAAACTGGTATCACGTCTCGCTCGGTGTACATTCAATGTCATCCTGTTTACATCGACCTAAACTTGCTTTAGGACGCCAGAAAAAGGTCCTTTTGAATTTGATGAGAATTTAATGTTGTAAGTATATTAATGTAATTAAAGGTAAAACGATGATTTTTCTTATTATTAAGGCATAATGAATTATTTTCTCAACCAAAAGAATATATGTATATTCTAAGACCATAATCATACGGTCAGTTTAGCCATTGAAGATAAACGTTTATCACAGAACAGTGCAGGTTTTAATTGTTATACAACCATCACATATTTCCTTATATTTCAACAGTGAAGTAAATTGACATTGACTTCATTTTGCACAAATATATGTCAGGGTTTTTTTCGAAAACCAAAAAATAAAATCTTCATTATGGGGACTGTGTAACCATTTGTTATTTTCCAATAAACATTATTCTTATATTAAAGTCTTATCAATAAATAAGGGATTTGACTGCTAAAATGCATACTTATCAGCTGAAACATGTGTTTTCTTTAACCTCTCAAGCTAGTACTTTCCATTCTGTTACACACGATAGTTCGTTTGTAGTTGAGCGTGAATCTATGGTATTTTGAAGCATTTCTATACCCACTGTGTAGGAACGGACACCGGATATAGCTCAAAAAGTGATAAGAAAACAGACAAATATGCAGTTGTTTTTCTTTACCAGAGGTAAGGTCTTGATGTGTTAACGCTTATCTACCGTATCCACAAATGAAACAAGTGTTTGAACTTATAGCTGAATGCTAAATTTGGCCTATGTAATACTTTAAAGTGCTTACGATTTAGCAGACCTCGAAAAATGTTTCTTCAAATCTGAGATGATCACCTCAAAACTTACAGAGTTTTGACAAGTATTGTTCTTTTTAGGAAATATATCGAATAAATAAAAAATCCGAATCGAAGGATTTCACAAGCATAATCTCAACTATTTTTATTGTTAGAACTGGCAATGTAACTTTTAAACTGTTAAAGATATGGCCTTAGAAATGTTCACAGTACTGTACTGGGGATAGCCGTATTATGTACTGAGGATAGTTTCAAAGTTGAGAAACGTTTTTTGGTGATAACATGTAAAATGGGACAACAATTGATAGTAACACTGTTAATATACAATATACATGTATGTCTATTTCGAACTTTCAAATAATCTGCACAAAGTGAGAGTACAATTTGATGGGAAATTATTGAGCAAACTTGAGTTAACAATGAGTTTGATCCATGCTCTTCTAAATGAAAGTGTATATGCTAGCTGCTTAAATATCAGGGTTGGTCACAATACATACTTTCTCACTGAAGTGAACGAGTAGAGACCATTATTCTGTTCTAAGTATTAGCAACATCGACCCAAGCTTAAAAAAAAGCTTCACGTGTTCCACATTTGATCACATATCTCATTCCCTACTGATGACTTTCTGTGTGCAAAAACGTACCTACTAGATTTACAAAGCAATAATATATATATATATGAATAGCACCACATAAATTCTACGTCCATATGTTTTGTGTTCCACAATAAATCAGATTACCGGCATTTTAAATTATTTAGATATAGATATTTGCGACTCGAACGTTGATGCTTGTGAAAAACACGTCATGGTTAACTAATCTATATTAATGAATCAGTTTTAAGTGCATACAGATACAAAAAAACAGCAACTTTTTTTTTGCTCTCATCCTTCGATATGGACAACATCAAACAGTTTCCCTCGAGCTCGCGTAAAGGTAAATGGCCGTTATCATTATAACAGTCTCGTTATTTTAATTACATCGTTACTATCCTCAGTCATCTTAATAGCTATTCCCTGTGCAGTTATTTATTTGCTTCATCTATCCCCAGTACACCGCCAGGGCATCAAAAGGTATGAATATCTCCGTAACAACAAAACATATCGTATTGAAATCTAACACATTACTAGATAATGTAATAACAATGAAATCGCTCGATTCAATTTTATTCTTATTTTCAATTTGTTGATTAATGTTTGAAATCGTACCACATGAATGAACATTTGTGAGCGATCATGCAACTTTCGGCGAGAATTGGGCTATTATACAAAAGAGGAAACACATTTCCATCATAGTCGTGTATTGCACAGGGTCAAGTTATTTGAAACTCTTCGATATTGATAAATATATAACCATAAAATACAAAAAATGATAGAAAACTTTCCTTGTGTCAAAATCAAACGCTTATCGATTTATCATTTTTTGAGCTATATCCGGTGACCGTTCCCCCAGAATGATACCACTGGCACCGGATTTTTAAACTCAATCATTTTTTTTTTAATTTCAAATAAAATCTTATAATTCCGAACTAAAAGTTATAATACCGAAAATGTGAAAAAATATTGAAAAATATTTTTGTCATAAATATGCACTCTGTACTGTATAATATACTAACATGGTATTGAACGTTTTGCTACCCGGGTCACGTAATCATCTAATTACTCAGTTATCGGAATTTAGGGATATGATATCCATCTTCCAAACACTCCACCTTAGCCCGCGAAGAAATTTGCCTAATATCATACGATTTTTTTTACTTTATTCCCATTATTCTGTTTTCCTAGATTTTCTTCCACCCTTGACTTCCGGTTTCAGAGTAAGGTTTTATAACGGCTCATTTCATTGGTTCATGAACCCCGCGAGATGTTTCGCGTACAAGTGTCAACAACTGTAACATTTGGAACGAAAACGTTAAACACAGCGAAGTCTTTGGCATTAAGAGTGACTTTAGCGTGCTTATTTCGGGTCAGGCTGGTTCTGGAATTACACATACCATCGAAGCCGAATATGAAATTTCATGAGACAACGGAAAGTGGCTTAATATGCATCACAGGATTGACTTGTTTCCTTGACAGTGATCTTGACGCAAAAACTGTTCACAGGTAAGAAGTGCAAAATGTTTTATTTATAAAAAAAGAGCTGTTCACCAATACGCCGGTTAAATAATAATCTATATAATTGTAGAAACATGCATGTATTTTGTGTTTGGTTCATTTACACATGTATATTTATTAAGTAACATTATATATTTTATACATTTTGTAGTTTATGCTTTGTTTTTATGCATGCTCTCAGAAATGAGTGTCATCTCAATTTCCTTTGCAATTGCCAAAATTCTTTTAAAGGGACTTGGTCATGTTTTGATACCAAAAAAAAAAATATTTTCTAAAACTGTAAATGAATAATATTATGTTAACATTAATTTTACTTGTATCACATTTACATAAATAGTTCAATGTTTGATATCAAAATAGTAAAAACATCGGAAATAAGTAATAAAAGAGATCGATCGTAAGTTTGATTTGAGTCTACTCGAGGAAACAAGTAAATGATTAGAAAATGGGTAGTCTAAAGCTAGGGTATGTGCCTGTACATGTATACTTGAGTTGTCTACAGGCATATACCATAGCTTTTGCTGAAAAGTTGAATATCAATAAATTAATTTTCATAACATTTATTATGAAGCAGATGCTTCATGTCCATGTGTGCATTGTGCATTAATTAATAGATTAAAAATGGATGTACAGTTGTAGCTAGGTTAAAATAAACCTGTAAAATCAGTTTTTATATCTTTGCAGGGAAGTGATGGATGGCAACACCAGTATTCGTGATGGTCATATATTGAAGCGTAGGCTTGTGGACTACAGTTCCACAGAGTGAGTCTGAGATACACCCGCACTATCTCCTATTACACCAAGATCTGGGCTCAGTGCAGATGTTACTTTGCGCTGTTAACAGTTTTTAACATGATATCACTACAACCTGGAAACAATGACTTAAATAATGACTATCTGCCGTCTTTATCTTTTTAAGACTTGGTATTTTGTTCCAGCTGTGTGTCATTGGTCAATAAAAGATACTTACAGTTGCTGAAATAGTATCTTTAGAAATGCATGAAATGTTGTATAGGTATAATGCTATATAGGTATGTATGTATTTTCTCCTAAGCTCAATATAGGGGTAGTAAATGTTTAGTTTCTCAGACCATTTTGTAATATTTCAGTAGGGAGCTGCCTCGGAGCACATAATGCTATTGTTTTTCCAGGGTAATTGCTTTCAATTTGTATTATCAGTTTGGCTTTAGAGCTGCACTCTCACAGTTTGACACAGATATGAAGTTTTTTTTGTCTCAGAATAAGTTCATGTTGGCATTAAAGCCTTAAATTCAGTTATCTATATAAAGGTAAATTACAATAGAACAAATCTCAATTGTTTGAAAGAACGCCAAAAATTCATTTACTTTAAGCGTTAATAACACTTTTTACCATAAAACATCCATTTTCTAACAAAAATATGAAAAACTACATTCATATCTTACCATAAAACATTAATTTTCTGACAAAACATGAAAATCTTCATTCATATCTTTTGTTAGCAGTCTTTTATCACTATTTACCAGACATTCACTCCGTAAGAGTGCAGCTTTAAATCACTATAGAGCAAAAGCAAAATATTGTTTTTAAATGCAACTTTGAAGATTCATGCTTCAAAAGAAGCACCCTTAAAAGTATCAAGTGTTACTGATTCTTTTCGGCACAATATAGCATTTTTTAAACTTTTTATGAATAATCTTCATTATAGAGCTCTTTTGGAACTTAAAGTGATTTGTTACATTTTTAACTAACTTTTATTATGCTTACTGTATCAATTTTGACCAAGTCCGGTTTAAGTCATTATAACCATTTTATGTTTGTTTTTAATGTAGCTGTGTTGTAATAAAACTTATATAGCAAGATTTGTCTAATAAAACATTACAAATAATTTGCTTGATTGTGATGAAAGTTGATAACATAACAGCCTTAGTCTGTTTGGTAGGTAGAAACCAGGCGCATAGATACACGAAATACACGGCTGAATCCACATGATTCTGACAAAAAATAAAACAGTTCAGCCAAAGCTACATAATCACTATGCTTACTTTACAACATGATGTAACAGACATATGGACATTGTCATCGAGTATGTACACTTCAATGGCAAAAAGGACAGATAATTAAACTTCAGTAAGACAATCTGAGTGTTTTTCACATTATCGGACCTTTTTTGTTTGCTATTTTGTAGAAAAAATCTGCTGAGAAAAGAAATTTGTTGATTTATTATCCTAAAACTATCCATTTTTCAGTCTAAAGGACCTCAGAACGCCCAGAACACCAGATTGCTCCATTGTTTTCAAAATGTTCATGCCCCCCCCCCCCCCCCACCCCGCAGCACAATTATGAATCAACATAAATAAAGTGCTAGCTAAGCCCCTGGAAACGGGTACTGTGTACATTCGTTCAAGAGGTCATCAGAATGTTCCATTTGTCACCAGGTTGGATATAACCAAATAACTCTTGGATTGGAGGCTGACATCTTAATCAACCAAACCACTCTCACCCTTTTTGAGTAGTACATTGGAAAAGACATCAGAAGATGATTCCTTCGAAAAAAAAATCCTATTATAGGAATATGTATTTACTTTTATTTACTTTTTTTTATTAATTATATATTTTTAAATTATCTATTTATTTTTTATTTATTTTTTGGGGGGACGCCGGGTCCGTTCCCCTATAGTTGTTAGTGGTTAGTCACTAAAATATCAAGAACAACAGAGAGTCTTCATTATATTTATTGATTTTACTTCGTTCTGAATAATAAGAATGTAGCAATATATAAGAAATGAACTGCTATGTTGAGTGCAATGTGAGCGTTGTTTTCTGTTATAAATATGCCTTAATCAATATTACCATTGTATTGCATCATTGCAACTTCATATTTTATGCGGACTTGCTTGTTAACGGAGTAAAAGGGCCAAAATGTAAGAATTTCAGTTTCTTAACGTTTTGAGATTTTAAATACGCCACAATGGAGGACATTTCATTCGACCGATCGAATGTCATGTTACAAACTGGACGATAAACAGTAATAAAACCGGTAGTCAAGAGAAGAAAAATGGGAATAAAGTTAAAAAAAATGAATGATCGGCGAATTTCTTCCCGGGCTAAGGTGGTGTGTTTGGAAGATGGATATCATGTCCTAAAAATCTGATGGCTTTTAATCTGCATTAGTTCTTTTGAACTGAGTAATTAGATGATTACGTGACCCGGGTAGCGAAACGTTCAATACCATGTTAGTATATTTTACAGTACAAAGTGCATATTTATAAAAATAAAAAATAAATCAATATTTTTTCACATTTTCGGTATTATAATTTTTAGCTATAAGATTATTTTTTGAATTTTTAAAAAAAAATGATGGAGTTTGAAAATTCGGTGCCAGTGTTCTTTACATGAATTATAAGCATTTATAGATTGTGTTTTGTTCATGTGTGGAAATGGTCTGTGTATTATTGACGTATTCCCTACCACCCAACTTTATGTATTAACCCAGAATGTTGAAAGTATATTTATTATTTTATATTAAGAATATGCTTTCAAGTTAAGACAAAACAATATACTTGAAACGTCTCCAATAATATATACCTAGCTAACTATGCTTCATTCAAATAAATAAATGTTTTAAATGTCTACATCTAGGTTAATACTACTTTGTAGCATACAGAGACAAGCCCAAAAGCAATACATTCAAGTTTGAATCATTACCAACTAATTAAAAAAACTTTTTATATAGTGATGGTGAAAATGTTGCTTTAAAAAAAACCTTTACTCGTTTCTGAAAAAATGAGTTCTCAGTAATTTCCCTAAAGCTCTTACTTAGAATAATGTTTCATAACGTTTTGTTTTTATTTGTTTTAGTTGTCATGTTGTCGTGATTGAGTTTTACCTATGATATTTTAACATCACGTCGACAAACGTGTACATTGGACATTCGTGTTGTAATCCACGTCGATTGCTTTATACATTCTTAAAAAAAAATGCTACTTTGAAGAGCCTTACCTGACTTTGTTTTCGTTAATTTAAGCTTCTCCATTTCTTCACTTTCTTTCTTTTGTTTTTTACTCAGTTCGTTTTTCCCCTTCTCAATGGTGTCTTTTAGTTTAAATATGCCTTCTTCGATTGTCTCATTCAGAATGTTCTTAGCATTGACTACGCACAAATCCAGCTGTGCAAGAGAATTGTCAGAAGATTTCTTTATATCGTTAATGACACTCTCACCTTGTTCCCTTATACTGGACATTAACATATCGTTGAGTTTTTCAATGTCACCCTTTATCTCACTTGCACGTTCGCTGTAGTTTCCTTCTTTAGCACAAGCAAGTTCCGTGATTTCTTGAACGCCTTTGATAGTAGCATCTTCAATGATATATTTTAACCAGTCCGCCTTGGGATCTATAATTTGGGTCTTCAACTGAAAGCAAAATAGAGTAAATATGTAATGATACTGTAACAAATGTTGACCCTGATTTGATTATTGTAATAAATGTAACCACATAACTCCGATTTGATGCCAGTCCGAAAACTCGATTTTGAGTGGATACTCAAATTTCTCAATGTAACCGGTGCTACCATTGAAAAATGGCAAACGCGCTAGTATATATACTGTTCAATGAATTTCATTGATAATAGCAGGATAGGCCAGAGTCTACATGTACAGCTTGAAAACAAGAAAATGTTGGAACCACGACAAGAATGAAAGTCCACATACTATAAATCATGTTGAGGGGTAAAACTAATACGGCCATATGGATATGATGACATATGTTGATGCTGTTGCCCATTTAGTAAAACTGTAATAAATGTGTGAGAAAAGGTAGCATAAAATATTTGTATTAGGTGTTAATATATGTTTTAGCTTCATATCAATTAATACATACATTAACAAGAAACGCCGCAATGCGACGAAACCAGGTTTTTAATGATTGACAGAAGAACTTCAGTCTGTGTCTGTTTTTCTATTTTTATTAACAGTGACCTTGACCCTAGGGACCCCAACTGCAATCACATGAAAGGTATTCATAAACTCTTCCAATAGACCAAGTTTGGTCAAGATATGTCATCCCTAGCTAAAGTTATTCAGTTTCAACCGTTTTTCTATTTTTAGTAACAGTGACCTTGACCTTTACCATAGGGACTCCACACGCAATCACATGAAAGGTATCTATAAGTTCTTCCTGTACACCAAGTTTAGTCAAGATATCTCATCCCTAACTGAAGTTATTTAGTTTCAACCGTTTTTCTATTTTTAGTAACAGTGACCTTGACCTTGAACCTGGGGACCCCAATCGCAATCCCATGAAAGGTATTAATAAACTCTTCCTATTGACAAAGTTTGTTTAAGATATGTCAACCCTAACTTAAGTTATTCAGTTTCAACTGTTTTTCTTTTTTTAGTAATGACTTTGACCTTCACCCTAGGGACCCAAATGCAATCTAATGCAAGGTCTCTGTAAACTCTTCCTATAGATCAAGTTTAGTCAAAATTTGTCATCCCTAGCTAAAGTTATTCAGTTTCAACCGTTTTTATATGTTTAGTAACAGTGACCATGACCTTGAGCATAGGCACCCCAAACGCAATCCTATGAAAGGAATCCATAAACTTCAGAAAGTTTAGTCAAGATATGTCATCCCTAGCTAAAGTTATTCAGTTTCAACCGTTTTTCTATTATTAGTCACAGTGACCTTGACCTTGAACCTAGGGACGCCAAACGCGATCCTATGAAAGGTCTACATAAACTCTTCATATTGACCAAGTTTAGTCAAGATATTTCATCCCTAACTAAAGTTATTCAGTTTCAACCGTTTTTCTATTTTTAGTAACAGTGACGTCGACCTTGACTCTAGGAACCCCAAACGCAATCCAATGAAAGGTCTCCATAAACTCTTTCTACAGTCCAAGTTTAGTTAAGATATCTCATCTCTAACTAAAGTTATTCAGTTTCAACAGTTCTTTTTTTAAGTGACAGTGACCTTGGCCCTAGGGACCCCAAACGCTATTATGGAGACCTTTCATACTCATACACCCTTTCTATAGAACAAGTTTGATCATGATATGTCAACCCTTACTAAAGTTATTCAGTTTGAACTGTTTTTCTATTTTTATTAACAGTGACCTTGACCCTAGGGACCCCAAATGCAATCCAATGAAAGGTATCCATAAACTCTTTCTATAGACCAAGTTTAGTCAAGATATGTCAACCTTGACTAAAGTTATTCAGTTTCAACTGTTTTTCTATTTTTAGTAACAGTGACCTTGACCCTAGAGAACCCAAATGCAATCCCATGAAAGGTATCCATAAACTCTTCCTATAGATCAAGTTAAGTCAAGATATGTCATCCCTAGCTAAAGTTATTCAGTTTGAACCGTTTTTCAATTTTTATTACCAGTGACCTTGGCGTTGACCCTAGGGACCCCAAACGCAATCCCATGAAAGGTCTCCATAGACTCTACCTGTTGACCAAGTTTATTCAAGATATGTCAACCCTAACTTAAGTTATTCAGTTTCAACTGTTTTTCTATTTTAGTAACAGTGACCTTGACCCTAGGGACCCCAAACGCAATCACATGAAAGGTCTCCATAAACTCTTCCTATAGATCAAGTTAAGTCATGATATGTCATCCCTAGCTAAAGTTATTCAGTTTGAACCGTTTTTCAATTTTTATTACCTGTGACCTTGGCGTTGACCCTAGGGACCCCAAACGCAATCCCATGAAAGGTATCCATAAACTCTTCCTATTGAAAACGTTTGGTCAAGATATGACAATCTTTACTAAAGTTATTTAGTTTCAACCGTTTTTCTATTTTTAGTAACAGTGACCTTGACCTTGACCTAGGGACCCCAAACGCAATCCTATGAAAGATATCCATAAACTCTTCCTATTGACCAAGTTTGGTTAAAATATGTCAACCCTTACTAAAGTTATTCAGTTTCAACCATTTTTCTATTTTTAGTAACAGTGACATTGACCTTAACCGTAGGGACCCCAATCGCAATCCCATGAAAGGTCTCCATAAACTCTTCCTATAGTCCAAGTTTAGTCAAGATATCTCATCCGTAACTAAAGTTTTTCAGTTTCAACCGTTTTTCTATTTTTAGTATCAGTGACCTTGACCTTGTCCCTGGGGACCCCAAAGCAATCCCATGAAAGGTCTCCATAAACTCTTCCTATAAATCAAGTTTAGTCAAGATATGTCAACCCTTACTAAAGTTATTCAGTTTCAACCATTTTTCTATTTCTAGTAACAGTGACCTTGACCCTAGGGACCTCAAATGCAAACCCATGGAAGGTATCCATAAACTCTTCATATAGACCAAGTTTGGTCAAGATATGTCAACCATAACTAAAATTATTCAGTTTCAACCATTTTTCTATTATTAGTAACAGTGACATTGACCTTGAACCTAGGGAACCCAATCGCAATCCCTTGAAAGGTACCCATTAACTCTTTCTATAGACCAAGTTTGGTCAAGATATGTCAACCCTTACTAAAGTTATTCAGTTTCATGGGTGAGTTTGACGCCGCCCGCCCACTCGCCCGCCCGCCCGAACAACGACGTTCGCCTTTCTAATAATCAGGTTTCACTATGTGAAAACCTAGTTAAAAATATTTAAATATGTGCTATACTCTTAAAATGCATTATTGAAGAATATAATTATATCTATAGTGTGCTGAGTAATTATATATATTCATAATTTAATATATATTCTTATGTTTTTTCCATTTATTCATGCATTTTTAACTATATGAACTTTCATGAATTGCAAATAAAAATCAGCTCTATATTTGTTTTCTTTTTATAAAATTTAAAAACAATTTTTCTTAAAACTATACACGCAACTTTTTCAGCACAGTATAGCAATTTTCGCCAATTATCACCTATCAGCTCTATTGTTACAACACACAATACATCCCCCCAATCACAACCTCAATTTCTAGTAAGAAGCAAGAATAAGCGGTTGGGAAAGTGCAAACACACCTATGTAAACGCGTAACCCAATATTCAACTGAGGAAATAAAACACTTCTTTTCAATACTTTGTTACACACTAATACTCTTGTTATACGTAACAATTGCATTAACCACCTCAAATAGGATTGTTTTTTTCAGATTGTAACAACCTTTTAAAATAGGGGATGAAAATGGGTGTAACATGTCAAACCCGTGAAAACCATCCGCATTCTAGACTTGTTACAGGTTACTACACCCTGATAAGGTTGATACTACATGAGTTACAGCACATATATTTTAATATAAAATCTTGTTACAACCAGTTCCGTGTGTTATGTGTATCAATTACAGTCACAGCTACAAATATGTAATTTCCTAAGATTTTTACAATATGGGGCATAATAGGAATGAAGCTTGTCAAAGATGGCTTAAAATCAGCGGTCTGGGCTTGATACATGGTGTAACACGATATTATATACGTTAAAAAAGCGAAAAAAAACATTTCGATCAAAATGAAATGCGAAAAAAGATTTTTAAGGATCAGTGTCACAGGTGTTGGCTTTGTTACACCAATATAAACATCCCGGGATTTGAAAAGGTGCGCCAATATCGGGTTCTGAATGTGACATGATTATTATAAACAATGCAATCATAAGACATGTGTCTACGACAAGATAGAATCAGTATTTTTCAGCCAGCCTTTGTATGTCAATTTTATGTCTCTCTTACTATCTGTCCGTAAGTCAGGAATCTCTCTCTACCTTATAAGAAGCCAAAGCTAAATTTAAATATTGTTTTCAAATACTTTTAAAGTCATCTTTATCATGATCTCTTAAGCAAAAATCTGATCTTATGAAATATGTTGATAAAATGAGACGAAAAAGCTATGTTTGTTCAGAACTACCCGCGTCTTTCTGGACACAAACATCCGGTGTATAATTGATTTGTATATTTCTAAAAAGAATGTATTAATGTATACATGTTTATAAAAAAAACTGACTTCTTAATATAGCTATGAAGCTATCTTGCCTGTATGTTTATCATAGTTTCTTATATCACCATTTTAATATTTTGTCTCCCAAACCACTTTACATGTAAAAATATTTATTTTCATTTCACTCGCGTATATATCGTTTATCTATTGGTCGCTATTTTGTCCGCATATCAACCTTTTATCTCATCGCCAAATCTATATTCCACCTTATTGTGTTTTACTTTACCTCATCCAGCTGTTTGATTGCTTCCAGTATTTCTGGATCTCCCTGGAAGTCTGGGTCGTTCAGCAACTTAAGCATGCTGTCTATACACTCAGTGGTGGCTTGGTCTGTCAGGGCCTTTGAACACAAGTCTGGCATATGCCGGATCTTGTTCACGAAATTCCGAGCCTGAAAGTTAAATATACATTAAAAAAAAGTTCAATCCTTATGGTTAAACTGTCCATCGAGCATGAACTCATTTGAACATACAAAATAAAATTTGGCAATTGATGTTTGATTTTATAATCATGTTAATAGCCAGTGTGAAAGCCGTTAATGTTTAATTGTCTTCGGGACCGAGTGATAAAGAAAGAATATCATTACCTCATCAGATAGTTTTTCCACAGTGGATGTGAATTTCCCGCAGTTATATATAAAGGCTGCCAGTCCGTTGAAGTCAATTTCATCAAATGAAGATTTATCCTCATACCCAGCTGACTGCATGAATAGCTTGGCGACATCAAACGAGTCTAGCCATTTGTCAGTAGAAGCGTTTCGCCATGATGGTTTCGTTCTTTTGTGTATAGCTATGATTTCATTTCGAAGTTTTTCATGATATCGACAAGGTATTGGTTTGTTGTCAGATATACGACCATGGTCTAATGAACAAGTCTGCTCATTCGATGCCTTCTGTAAAATATCAGTGTGCAGATGGCTAGACTTTGTCTTGACAGAAGGCAAGATAGCTTTCCTCGTAATGAAAACGGCCCTCCACTGTTTCAGCCAGTTTTGGGGCTCTTGGCTGGCGAATGTCCTATATGCCGCCATCTTCTAATAGCCTGATAAGGATAAGGAAATTGAAAATATTATTTACAGTTTATAGTTTATAATAATTTCTTATTATTTCATCTTTAAAAGTTTCTTTGGTTTACATTCGTTCTATTTTTTTTTCATATTAATTCAAACTTTGGTTCGAAGCTGTTCAATGCACTCATTCAAATCTAGTGTAAAAATGTATAGCAGTTTAAACGTATAGCAGTTTTGCATGAAGATATAGCTGGTATTTAAAGAGCTATGGTCATTTGAACATTATGGAAATATGCACGCTAGAGCAGCACCTACATGTAGACAAGTGGTGCTAAATTTGAAATCGCGCTTTGCACAATATTCCAGATGGATTCACGAGTAATATTGATCTAATCGATATGAAACTGTACAGATTCACGCAGTAAGGTGCCTAGCTGTTCAAATCCTTTAGACATATAGATCTTAAAAGTGGTACTTTTTTGGCTTTGTTTGCTATTCGTCTTCATGGTAACGGCGTAGTCATTCAATGTTGACAGCATATATAACATAACTTTCATAAGTAGTTCACTCATCTGTTTAACAGGTAATATACGTCTACCGAATCGTCATATAATCTGATTTAAATATTGGTCAACAAACGCTGAATAATAACTGTTTTTTTATTGGTCTGTTGGCCATCGAAGCCATTTGCATTGTGATAAGATGCCTGGAAAATCTACAATGTTTAATTAAGTTTCAAAATTTCAAGTTCATTTCCCGGAAATTGTTTTCTAAATAAACTTCCATAACATGAGACATTTGGAAGACTTTTAACATGCCATTATGACTTTGTCCAAAATTTTCATCGGATGAATCGAATGAATATTGCAGACGATGCAGAGGTATAGCAAGAACATTCATTTTTTTTTACTAATTTTTAACAATTTTTGTTGAAGTGCGAGGCATAAAAACTGTGCAATATCACTCTATTCCTGTAATACAATTGGGGATAATTATATGGCAGGATATCCCGAAAAGGACTCAACATGTTTAGCCTATAGGAAAGGTTTGGACAGCATGAGCGTCTCAAAGCCTTGTTGTGATTATCTTGTTTAAATGCACACGGATACACGTTGAGCATACACAGAGACACACAATAATACAACTGCAACTACGAGATCAATTTCGTATACAGCATTCGTACATATACTTAAAGATAAACGCGCCCTAGTTCTGAAGCAATTAACTAAATTAAATACTTCTTAGTTAACGGAAAATTGTGCAATCATGACCCATTTGCACTTATATTATTCATTGAATATTCTTTGGCGTCAAGCCTTTTACAGAATTGTGAGATATGCTGAGTAAGCCTAAATCATAATGACTGTGTGGATGAACAGCGGATGAAACATTATATATTTCATTGTGTACAATTTTAACATCCAGTAAGCCCTTGTTTTGCTGACCGGGAATTTATTGATTGCTTATGAACTTCATAAGCAGCCTCTTACTTTCATAGCAACCACTTATTTTATTGCAAACAAATACGTCCTAATCATCCAATACCTTAGCAATTACCTTTTGAGTATCCAAATCCAAAGACTACCTTTTCAACAAATGACATCCTTAGTAACCAAAGACTTTATTAACAGCCATCCCCTTCCCTAAATTTTCCACCAATTTCCACCAAATGCCATGGATTTTGGTGGCATTTGGTGGAAAATGGGTGGCACTTGGTGGAAAATGGCTGGCATTTGGTGGAATATCAAGAATTTCACCAATTGCCATGAAATTTCCACCCAATTGGAGGTGGCATTTTGTGTAAAGTTGAACTCAGTTTTTTTACATGTGGCACTTTGTGAAAAAGTTGGTGGTGGAAGTGGTGATTTGGATGGTGGTGGTGGTGATAATGATCGTGATGATTGTGGTGGTGGTGGCGATCATGATGATTGTGGTGGTGGTGGTGGTGGTGGTGATCATGATGATTGTGGTGGTTGAAGTGGTGATTTGGATGGTGGTGGTGGTGATGGTGATCATGATGATTGTGGTGGTTGTGGCGATCATGATGGTGGTGGTGGTGGTGATAATGATCGTGATGATTGTGGTGGTGGTGGTGGTGGTGGTGATCATGATGATCGTGGTGGTGGAAGTGGTGATTTGGATGGTGGTGGTGGTGATAATGATCGTGGTGGTGGTGGCGATCATGATGATTGTGGTGGTGGTGGTGGTGGTGATTATGATGGTGGTGGTGGTTGTGGTGGTGATTATTATGATGGTGGTGGTGGTGGTGGTGATGATTATGATGGTGGTGGTGGTGGTGGTGATTATGATGATGATGGTGGTGGTGGTAGTTTATGATGATGGTGGTGGTGGTGGTTATGATGATTGTGGTGGTGGTGATTATGATGATGGTGGTGGTGGTGATTATGATGGTGGTGGTGGTGGTTGTGGTGGTGGTGATTATGATGATGATGATGGTAGTGGTGGTGATTATGATGATGGTAGTGGTGGTGATTATGATGATGGTTGTGGTGGTGATTATGATGATGATGGTGGTGGTGGTGGTGGTGGTGATTATGATGATGATGGTGGTGGTGGTGGTGGTGATTATGATGATGATTGTGGTGGTGGTGGTGGTGGTGATTATGATGATGATGGTGGTGGTGATTATGATGATGATGATGGTGGTGGTGGTGGTGGTGGTGGTGATTATAATGATGATGGTGGTGGTGGTGGTGGTGATTATGATGATGGTGGTGGTGGCTGTGATTATGATGGTGGTGGTGTTGGTGGTGATTATGATGATGGTGAGGGTGGTGGTGATAATGATGATTGTGGTGGTGGTGATTATGATGATTGTGGTGGTGGTGATTATGGTGGTGGTGGTGGTGGTGGTGATAGTTGTGGTGGTGGTTGATTTTGACAATTGTGTTGGTGGTGGTGGTTGTTTGTGGTGTTGGTGATTATGATGTTTGTGGTGGTGGTGAAGGTGATCATGATGATTGTGGTGGTGGTGACAACAATAACAACAACAACAACATGTTGATGATAATGGTGATGCTGTTGATGATGATGCTGATGCTGATGATGATGATGATGATGATGATGATGATTATGATGATGATGATGATGATGATGATGTTCATGATGACAACAGCAATGTGATGATGATTATCATGATCATGATAATGATGAGTTAAACTCAGTTTTCTGTGTACATGTGCTCTGTTGCTATTTCCCCAAAGGTACAGGGATCCCATTTTTTTATTTAAACTCAGAATGACCTCTCTGCTGGAAAATCTCTTCAAAATATTTGAATCTTCTGACTGTTACTAGCATTTGTGGAACTTTTAGTGAGAAATTTTTCGTGCAGTTTTGTTTAATTAAATGGATTGATTAAAAGGTAACTATTTTTTATCATATTATTAAACAGATAAGATCAGGACTTATCATATATGTTTTTATTTTACACATATTAGGCTCTTTGTCTGTGTTTAAAGCTTGACTAAGAGATTCATAAGCTTTATGCATGTACTGTCAAGTATGTTTCACTTTTTTTCCAAAAGAATTGACAAAATAATACTCATTATAGGAATGTACTAAGTTTAAAAAGTATCTTTCAATTTGTACAATAAAGTTGAAGATGTATAAAGAAATGTTATTATACACATATTATTTTTCAGACCCCACCCCATGGCATTTGGTGGAAAACGTTCCAATACTCCACCAACTGCAACGTTTGGGTGGCATTTGGTGGAAAATATTGCCACATGGCATTTGGTGGAAAACGTTCCAATACTCCACCATTTACTGCCATGTTGGGGTGGCATTTGGTGGAAAATATTGCCACATGGCATTTGGTGGGAAACGTTCCAATACTCGACGTTTGGGTGGCATTTGGTGGAAAATGGTGAAAAAATAGATCTAAGTCCCATTTTCTTCTGTTTATCATCATTTTACACCAAGTGCCACCTGTTCCAGTACTCCAACAACTGCCACCCATTTCCACGTCCAATTCGTGGCAAATTTAGGGAAGGGTGGTAGCTAAGGCAGTCACTGGTTGTTAAAGGCCTAGTTTAAGGAATGTTTGGCATGACAATCCCCTGCTGTGCATCTCCTGCTAATATCACTGGTTTCACATTTTCCTGTGTATTTGTTTATTGGCTCAGGGCCATTAAGGGTCCATTTCTTTAATAAAACCTCAAAAATTGCACAGCAGGTTACTCAGATCAGAGATCTGATAAGACAATTATACAATTAGATAAAGATCAATACATCGAAGTTGTGTACTATACACGATTTTTTTATTTATTTTTTTTTTTGGGGGGGGGGGGTCACTTAAAGAAGGATTAATCTAGGCCTTTAAGGAAGTTAATCTTAATAAAGAACTAATAAATGAAGCTTCATACCAAATATCATGTGGCTAGGCTTTGCGGACTCATAGAAGAAGATGTAAAAGTGTTTTTCTATTTCAGTATAAAGAAAACTTGTGATCCTTGGGGCATGCAAGCAAGTTTTGACCCCAGGGACATAATTTGACATTTTGAGATAATTTGGTTTGCGTCTGCAGATATTTTTTTTTACATATATTGCTATCTAAATTTATAGACACCAGCTGCGCGGCCATTTTACCCGTGAGACATAATTTGAACAAGCTTCAATTTCGTATCTAAAACTATCCCTTCTCCCTTTCCTTCTTCATCATAAAATATGCTCAACTTTGGATAAGAGTGGTTCGGTGTTGGTTCAGTCTTCACATCTTTGTCTTTTGTGGGTTCATGTTTTACTCCACCTAACACTTCTGAGTCTGGCAGCTCTTTCAGGATCTGATACATATGCCTTTAACTTCAAACTCCTAAGTAAACCAATCCTTTGGCTTTCTTCTTTGGATAAACCCCCGGAAGCTTCTACTTCCTCAGGCGCCTCTTCTTTAGCAGCCATGACTATCAAGTATTCACAGTTTATATTGATAAACTTGTTCACCTAATTAACACAGTTCATCTCTCTTTCAAAGAAAGTGTTAAACAAATAAGAGTCCTTCACTTCACAATTCCACTATTAATTTTAAAAAAATGTAATCACATCTTTCACAGGGTAATCAATATGCAATCCAAAGTAATCAATGTGCTCTAATACAATGGAATGAGCAAAAGTACAAATCAATCATCAAAGTTAACCAATTAATTAATTCACAATCAATGAGTCAAATCAATCTTCTATACCGAATATCAATGTATAATTATTCAAGTTATTTAAGTCAAACAAATATTTCAAAGATTTTCCTAAAATAATCATAAAAATTATAAGAAAAAAAAATACGGACAAAATTCCAATCAATGACAAATAAATTCTAATAAAATAAGACTATTTCCAATTTAAATCACAATCAAACAGAATTAATCATTCAAATCAAATAAGCTGAAACTAAAACAAATATTATTCAGAGTGTCAGAAATTCAATCAAGCAATAATTAAATGGTAATGCTATTTCTCATCAAATTCACAAAATCAAACTAAATAAACTAAATGTTAAATAAATAAATTAAATGTGTACAATTTAAATCAAAATAAAGCTAAATAGTTTATAAGCGATTCAACAGGGTAACAATATTACATATCGTGGAAATAACAATGAAATTTCAATCAAACCGAAAGTAAGCAAATCGTAAAATGCGTAAAGGTTTTTGTCAATTACATCGCCACTAAATTATTAACTGGTAATGAAACGCAACTTATCAATACAAAATGGTCGTGGTATGCTACAAACTACTATTTTCAACTAAATACTACGATACGAAGGAATAATAGGCAAAATTGTCAAGATAGTTTTCGATTACGTCCGTAATATTGTATGGCAAACAAGTGCGAGGTCATTAAGTTCGGTATTGTCGCTAAGCAATCGTGACGTCACATGACACCTGTACACAGAACGACCAATAGAATTTGAGATAAGATTCAGCGGGCTAATTACGCATTCATACGTCACAGTGAACAGCCAATGAAAACTCAATATCGCAATTCAAAAAGCACGCTGTCAAAGAATTTCAGTAAACAATTAAACAAAATCAATGATACATCATGCTAGTTCACATTCCTAATGATTTTACGCTCCAAAAGATATGTTTTTGAACCGATGTTTACGACCTGTTAATTAATTAATAACAGACAATCAGAAGAGACAAACCAAGTCAAATGTCAAAACAAACGCATGTATATTTAGTCCCAGCTGAGATATTTATCTAGCACAAGAAATTAAATATAAAAATATTTAACTAAAATGGAGATAAGGAATGTCCGAAAAGCAGAATATTACAAGAAATAAGTAGAAATTCCTAGACACCAAGTATGTTATCAGAATTGTCCACCTAATTGGCCGTCAACGAGTCTTTTGACAATTTGTTTAATATGGCAGACTCGTGACGTCCACCATCCCAGCAAAAAGTAGCAAGCGGTCCTTGCGCAGAGAATCATCGCGGCCACAATTTTGAAATTATCTCCGTTATAAATTTAAATTTCTACGAAAATATTATTGCCTACTATTAAACACATATTAAGTGATGTCAGTATGCCCAAAAACATGTTTAGTTATCATAAAACACTTACAAGTGTCGATTGTTTATCAAGTATCCCGATATCGGTAAATCTGGGACAAATCTGACTGGTTGTGTACATGTATAAAGGTATTCGTGACCCACGATATATTAATGCGAAAATAACAACTCTAATGACAAATTTAAATGAGTTCAGATCACTGTCGGATAAAAATTGAACAACTGTGTCATTATTATTCAACATCAATGCATATTATTACAGTATATCATTTCGTCCGTTGTTAAATGGTAGAGAGTTGTAGCGTTACAGGGATACATAAGAAGTGTCAAAATAATAAAAAGAGTATCCCTGATCGCTCATTATTGTAGCTAGTTATCAGAAATGATAGTTTCAATAGGGTGCAGGACGAAGAGAACCATTTCACAAGAGAACCAGTTCCAAAGTGTACCATTTCAGGACCAAGTGAACCACATATGTATTATATAGTGGCTATTGTGTGAAAGGTGATAATATAATATCTAGTAATTATCGCCATTTGAAAGCAAGACTTGACACATTTGCAACACCGTTAAAGATGTTTATTTAGCTGTTTAAAATTGAAAAGGCATGTCCAAAATCTTAGACTTTTAAGCTTCATGACAATTCAAATAAACAACAAACATAGAGAAATGTTTTAACATATATGGAATAAAATTCAACTAAGTAGGATGTATTTGATAATATATTCATTATAAGGATTAAATAAAAAGGTATTTAATTTTTCTTTTCCTTTTTTTCAAAACATTGTTATATCAAAATACAAAATTCTTATAATTAAACAGTTAGATATGATTAATAATTTATTCATACTATATATTAAATCATTTATAAACAGGAAAATAAACTCTGAAACATAGTAATATAACATTAAGATAATAGTCCCTATATAACATATAGATGGTTCACTTCGTCTCACCAAGTGGTCCACTTAGTCCTTGTTCACTTGGAAAGTGGTTCACTTCGTCCTACATTCGTTTCAATAACTGAAGTTGTTAAATATTCCTAAGCCCATAATGTTAGAGTTAATTGTGCAGTGAGATCTCTCTCCTTTTGACAATATCTTTCTACATATGTGTTATCCAGAAAATGGCAGCAACAGCTGAATTAAGCTGAGATTACAGCAGTAAATGTAAAATTACAGTAATTAATGTGAATTTAGATGCACGAAACTGCAATTTTCGGGTAAACAACAAAATATATGTAATCACGCCCTCAGTAGAATGCTTTCGACTCCACTCGCAAATTGTGAATAACAGCCACTAGCACAATAATCAATATAGCAATTATAAAAAAAAATATTTTAGCACTTGAATAATGTCAAAAGTAATGACAGTGTCCGTGGTCACTGAAACCTCCTGGTCCACTGGTGAATCCTCCTTGTAATGTCCTCTGAAATACGCCTCGATCCCTCCAGCTTACTGTTTGTAGGCAACAAAGTTTGGGTAATAGCTCTGTTTAATAAAAGCACTGTTACTTAATTAAATGCACCTTTCACAACGCACTGTTACGTATATATATGCACATTTAATCCTCTGTTCTGATATAAACAATGTTGATAGGACTAATTGGCTCGAATAAGGGAACTTGTATCACTAGAGTTATTCTCCCTTCCCAAAAAACGTCCTCGTTTTTAGGCCTTTCAACAAATCGCTCTGTACCGGGTCTGCCAGGATCCTTCCTTCCAGACATCTCAGTCACTCAATCTGTACGGGTCTGCCAGGATCCTTCTTTCCAGGCTCCTCAGTCACTCACTTTGTCCGGGGTCTTTACGGGTTTGGTTTGGTTGGGCGCCAGTTATAACAGTATGGTTATCCGGGTATAAGAAACCAACGCAAGTCAGGTTCTTGATTTGTAATCAATATCATGTGGTATTGAAAACTGCTTCAGTACACCTCTCCTCACGCACAGTGATTGAAATGGTTAGTTAGTCTCTTGAAACAAACCTCCAAAAGACTCGCATGGATTTTAAAGTTACTAAAATGAGACTGCAGAAAATCGTGGGAAACAGTGAGCGAAATATCCACGAACCAATCATAAGAAAGGTTACATAAACCTTTGACCAATCAGATTCCGTGAAAGTAAACCATGCTGAACTGATGATTAAAACAGAAGTATTCCAAAGGATATCAATAAGTAAAATCGGCAATGCACAGTCCGGTCAGATAATCATCGGTCTGGTCACAATATAATCGCATATTTCTTAACATAAGTATCCTAAGTATTGGGGAACAGGCATAATCGCACCAGTTTTTAAGAAGGGTGATATAAACGACGCTAAAACTTATAGAGGAATCACTTTAATAAACATCATAGCCAACTTACTCACAAATTCTCCTTAATAGATTAACCAACTACAGTATATACCATGTTTGCGTTGTGTACCCTTTTCAAATTCTTTACCAAATGTTCACATTTTTAACAATATCAACTTACTATTACTGTCTAACATTCTCTTCAACGCAAACTATTGGCTTTTTATTCAAAATATTCAGTGTCCTCAATATGAACATGTCCATAAGAAACGTTTGAGGTCCATTGCACATATATTTCTTAGTTCCCTTCGATGTGCCCTTATCAAAGTCACCTCTTATTTACCTCTTAACCTACGACAATAAATTTGGACTGTAACATGTACAGTGAAATAAACAACAAGAAACGCCGCAAAACAACGAAACTATGTTTTCAAAGATTGGCAGAAGAATTTCAGCCTTTATTGTTC
Source organism: Mya arenaria (assembly GCF_026914265.1). Lineage (NCBI taxonomy): Eukaryota > Metazoa > Mollusca > Bivalvia > Myida > Myidae > Mya > Mya arenaria. The sequence continues at coordinate 16,877,936 of NC_069131.1, read as the reverse complement.
GATTCAGTTTCAGCTAAAATGCAATTCCCTGAATGTTCTCCATAAACTCTTCCTAAATACCAAGTTAAGTCAAGATATGTCAACCTTAACTAAAATTATTCAGTTTCAACCATTTTCTATTTTTAGAAACAGTGACCTTGACCGCAGGGGCCCCAAATTTGATTTCCTGAAAATTCCCCATAAACACTTCCTAAATACCACGTTTAGTGAGGAGATGTCAACCCTAACTAAAGTTATTTAGTTGCAACCGTTTTTTTCTATTTTTGCTAACAGTAACCTTGACCCTAGGGGTCCTAAATGCAATCCCATGAAAGATCTCCATTAGCTTATTCCATATACTGAGTTTGGTCAAGATATGTCAACCCTCAGTTAAAGTTAGTATGTTTCATAGGTAAGTTTGACACCGCCCGCCCGCCGGAACGATGACGTGCAACATTATATTAGCCATTTTCACTATGTGAAAACCAGGCTAAAATCAATAGTGTCATTCACTAATTCACTATGTGTTTTTACCTACAGTCTAAATGACCTAAGGTAACCATTTAATATATATGTGACCCCCCCCCCCCCCATAATGGTAAACACACTGTTGTGTATTGGTCCTAATCCTTGTAACCCTCTGCTGAACTGTCCTCATATCGATGTGGATATGTCAAAGAATAACTGGCCATTTCTCTTTTCTAAACACCACCTTCCTCCCAATTGAGAAAATATTAATACTAATAATAAACCTCATATATACTGCAATGATAAGCCTCATATTTTCATATAAGTTCCTTCTTTGCCTATAAAACTTTAATTCAAGATGAGTTTTAATCGATTGACAGACTGGGAATTTGAGGAGTATATTTATTATATACAAATCCTATACTATTCAAACCAACATCAACTATTGACTTATTTTTGCAATTCAGTTCTTTTAAAGGAAAATAAATATCCTCTGTGTTTTTGTTTTGCTTTACGAGCCGAACAAAGAGAAGACTTCGTATTTTAAAGTCATGTCCAATTGTCTTCTTATTTCATTTTGTTGTGTATTGTCAGAAAACAAATCAACTGATTTGATTGCTTAAGAAGATATGTCAATGTATTCAAAGGGTACGTTTGTTTTAAATAGAAAATCTTGTCTGCTATTTCTGATATTTTGCTCTTGAGCTATGACTAAATAAATATTTGTAACATGATACAAGAATAGATTTAACGTGCATTTCTTATTTCTTACTTCTTTCCTTGATTGTTGAACTGAATATTAACATTGTTGGCCTCTAGTGCGTTATGCTCAAAGAAAATAACATGAGCAGATGGAACAAGCTGAAGTAAATGGTTACCACCACCACCACCTGACTCACCAATTTATAATTGTACTGATTCAACTTACCCTGACAGGTTTTTATATAATACCGCACTGCTATTGATAGACATAATTGGAAACTGACCTTGTATTGCTCAATACAGTTCAAATTCGAACGGTCGATATTAATTATCTTTTTTAATTACCGAATTGGTTGTTCCTTGTGCCACCAAACAGGGTATATTTATTTTTATTTTCGACTACTGGGCTTGTCCCTGTAGTTTCCATTGTGTTATTGATAAATGTCTGTGTTCCAACAGAAGCTTAAAATCTAGATGCCTTATTTGAATCTACTAGGGTTCATATAGAATGTCACTTCTTTTGCTTAAGAAGGACCAGTTACGATATAATTAAACACCGGGGGATTTGCTAGCCTTTTTTCTGTAAAGCGGTCTTGAGGTGTTCAAGCTTCAAGAGGATCACATTAGTTTCCAGTTTCCAATCTTTACCAGTTTTTACGACAAAAGATATTATGTTGGTAAGGTATTCACGAGTTTACTTAAAAGGGTCTATCATTATTTCCGAAGTATCTGCTTAGGATTCAAGATGTACGAAGGTCGCTGTCTGATTTAAGCATCACAAGTATTTGGTTTCTTAAACGGGTTGTTATAGTCAATTGTAGCCGGCATGAGTCATTATTATCTACGTCATTCTTGGATTGGAGAGTAGTTTGTGTTCTACAAGCATCTGTATAACACAGCCCGAGTCCATGCTTTTGTACATTTGCTTTGCTGTTTGCAGCTTGTCACTTGACACGTTCGAGCTTGCCTTCCACCTTTTGGCGGCATAGGTTTGATTGTTCAACACGGATTTAACTAGAGTGCCATATGCATTTTTTGCAACTACATGTGTAATTCTAATCAGTGATCAAAATTGGGATTTTACACAAGCCCTATAATCTTGTTATGTGAATAAGTCCGATTAGAAATGAATAAGCCTGAAAGAATTCGCATCAATGACAGAATTTACATGCTATGATAGTTCTGTTAAAATACAAGTCGATATGTACATTTTCCTTTTAGAGGTTGGTTAAATAGATTATAATAATAATCATTCTCGATTTTTTCTGTTGATTGATAAAATATAGATGATATATGTACTCTACAAAGGTTAAAAAAGCCCCTGAACATCTAACAATATTTTGTCAATTGGATTCGTTCATGTACGTTTAAATTAAAAACTAAGCATATTTTATGAAAAAACAGACGTTCAACAAATATAAATATCAGTTGTACTTTTAGATAATAATTCATTGAGCAGTCGGGAACCAATCCAAAAATAAAAACAGAAGACTTCTACCCGCTCAAATAAGTTGCCGGTCGTGTTTTACCCACACGAAGAATGAACATGAGAACATTTGCAGTCTATACTAACATTATAATACTTCTTGGCGTTGAATCTATTGTCCCAGGTGAATGCCCAAGTCTAAGGTCACGGGGATCTTTCTATAAGATGCGTTATCATCCATGACTTTTTTTTAAAAATTAAATACACCTTGGAAGACATTCTTTAGCCCCTTAACCGATTTCTTAAGATTTTCCACATCAAAGATAAAGAGTCACGTTGTTTGTATATATTATTGCAGTTCGCATTGGAGTACGTGTATATTTTTTTGCTGCCCTAGTATGACTAGTAATGTATAAGAGTAATATCCGAGTACTTGTATATTTTCCCTGACAGATGGATATTCATTTTAAGAGTCATGTCCTAGTATATACATTTTTCCCTGGTATCTGTATATTATATTTGGTGTAGATGTCCGAGTCTGTGAATACCATAGCATGATCAATAATTCCCGAGATACTTGTTGAACCGTTTTACTAGTGATGAATTGTTCAGATACAATAGCTCAAATTGTTAATTTCGTTGACCCCGCAAATTCCCCGCCTATTAATAGAATAATCGTATGACCCTCCGGGAATTTGACTTCAATATTTACTATTTTAAGCAAAATGGGAGCTATATACAGACACATAAGGAACTAAATACCTAAAAAGAGATTATGCACCAGGCAATTGTGACCACGCCCCCCCCCCCACCAGGCCCGGGGAATAGCCGGGACTTTGACTTTCGGTCCAGCCAACCCGGGTAAAATCCCCGTCCTGCGGGGACTAACTGATGGTAAAATCCCCTTAAAATGCCCCCGCACCCAAGGGACCCTAGGTAAGGCCCATTCCACGCTATATTTTGCGCGAAGAAAAAAACACCGCATTCACCCGGCACTGCGGGGCCACCTGAAAGGTAAAAACACGGCTCATGTCCCCGGCTATCCCCGGTATACCCCCGGACCTGGGGGCCGTGGTTACAATTGATTGGTGCATTAGGCTAACTACTTTTTGTAAACAGCATCCTTTTGAATGATACCAAAGTAATATAGGGTCGCCCGGCATTTGTGTGTCGGATACCTTAAATTGCCTCAGTAGGGTGAAAGAAGGCAACTCATGGCAGCTTTGGCGGCTCTGGCGGGTCTGACCTACCATTTTAACGAGTTTCTGTTGGGTCCGCGGAATGTCTACGGGTTCATAGATTGACAGTATTCATTTCAGTGGGGCATATGATACGCTACGAACAATAGCATTCTTCGGTTACGATATATTGATCTGATTATTCATTATTTTGTCATTGATCATTACAATAGTCGTGGTGAATTACAAGACCAGTGTAAATTCATATCGCTTTTAACAACTTTTTTTTCAAATAAAAGACAATGAAGACTTCTTTCGGTAACGAGGTTTACCGAGTTTCCGCAAAACACCCTGCGTGTGGGTTGGGATGAACCTATCTTACACGAGCGGCTATGGTAGATGCTTTTTCTCCCACCTCAGTTAAGCAAAATTAAGTAAAAAAAGTATTTTTTAGATCTCTTTTTTGCATTGTGAAAATAAATGCGTATGGATATGTGATAATTCGTAAGTGTCATGGATATGCGCGCAGTGATTCAGATTATGTTAATAGTCAAATTTAAATAGTTCTGAGGAGAATGAAGCATTATTTCTTGAAGGTGCGTGAAAACCTTTTAATGATGACATTTGAAGCGAGAAATATTTAATTTGCATGCTAAATATTGCTACAAGACAAGATTTCTATGTTGCTACAGACGACAGTCTTCAACAACGGATGTAATTACAATGTGATTACCATTAAAAAGGAGTTTCATACGGGTACTTGTTTTTCTTTGCCCGTGGGCAAGACTTTCTAGCATGGTTAAAATGTTGGATCTACTTATCTGAAGTGGAAGAAACCTTTTTCTAACGAGCTGCAGACATTGGAGAGGTTTTGATTTCGAAAATGTCTCCTGGTCACCAATTAGAAGGGAAATGACTTGATAACTTTGTGGTCATCAAAGTCTACAATTACCATTTGATATATTTGGAACTCTCTGTGATATGAAGGAAAATGTTCAGTTGTTTGCTTCATTCTTAAAACAACGGTCGTAATGATAGCTTCCAAACTATTAGAGTTTGAATAATGCTCTCCAAGCATGATATTTTACCGAGACAGGCTTAAAACACTCGACAGTTGGTCGCTTAAAATAGACCCCAAACAAGTTCCAATTATCATCAGCCGGATTTTATTATATTGGTAGTTTTTATTGCGGTTTGAGATTACACCAGTTGTAGAAAGGGGACGAGTCGTTGTAAGAACAAAGAATGCATTCTCCAAGTTTTAAAACAATGGGCATTATAAAAACGTTCGATCCTCGTCCTCAAATGACTCATCCCGTGCACCATGGAAAAGGAAGGGAGCGAACCTCTGGCAGGTTTGCACTATAACGATATAGTCGGGTGACCTGAACAGAAAATTTAAATTCAAATTCAAATTTCAGCTTTTGTTGTGAACGTATCTTAGCAGAAATACTTAACATGGCTTGCAGTGAAGGCAAGGCACTATCTCAAGAGGTATATGAAGATGAACAGTGAATGTCAATGAAGGTAGATCTGAAAGTTACGGACTCTATAGAGATTCATCAACCAACTCCAGAGTCTACAAGTGCGATGCTAATGGACTCCTACTTTGACTTTGTTTAGGCAAAAGCATTGTGTGATGTTATGGGTATGGTGACTAGACAAATATGACTGTCAGATGAATCTCCCCTCCCAAACTAATGGTGACTGTATCATTGGTACAGATCCTGATGACGATGAACATGAAATAGAAATTTACTTCAGCGTCATGCTTAACGCTGTTCATGAAAGTAGTATACTATAGGGTTGGGAAGATATTGTGCACATTCAGAATATTTCCTCGGATACGATTGATATGCACAAACTTGTGCTAGAGAGCAATGACTTTCTGTAGCATATGAAAACCGAACAGTGGTGTAGAAAAATGAAAAGAATGGTGTTGACAATCAATTGCATGACTTATGATGACTTATTATTCTTATCCGTTTATGTAATTCTTTATTTTATTACCTAAATGATTTGTCATATTATTCACTTTATGTATTTCAAGTGATATAATGCGTGTCATCATATGTTGACTGATCTTATAGATGTTAAGTTTCAAATAAATGTATTAATTTGTAAACATGTTTTCTTTTCCTTTATTTCTTTACTCAATTAAGATACCCGTCTCACAGACTTGAAATATGAATGTTTGATCATGAATAGAACGCAGGAGGAGCATATCCTATCACAGTATTAGTTCGGTTCTAACAATGCAGGCAATCAAGCAAATGACTCAACAATCAAGATTCGTATGCTATTTAACGTCAATCTAGACATGCATATAATATACCGAGGGTTAAATTGGCGGGTATGAACGATCAGGGTGATATAGATTTAATGGCAGTTTATATTATTGATTAATACAACGATGAAGTTAGATACCTTCTCATTGTTAAGACATATAACATAACATACATAACATAACATTTATTCAGCATTAAATGACATATCATCTATAGCCAAAATGCAAAACATATTAAATAAATCATATGAAACAAATCATCGTGAAGAGCAAAGACATGTCAATAGAGAAGTATACTATATATCATATCAATTCTCAACATAATTAGGTTCTAAATCGTAACAAAAATGCATGATATAAATATTTACTAACACAGGGCATAGTTTTTTCGCTGTCTGAGGACAAAAGGGTAATCATTTTTTGTTTTGTTGGCCAATGGCAAAAGTATGGTTTAAAGAATTGTTTTCGTAGATTATGATATTTTGGACATATGTTCACGTTTCTATCCGTTCGACCATTAGTTAATAAAATACCTAACACTGTATTGTCAGCAATTAAAGATAATCTTAGTGTCCAATAGTACCCAAAGTTTAGATCGGACAGAGGTTCTGAATTTATCAGTTATGATTTTAAAAACGTTTATGAAAATGCGGGAGTTTACTTGCTAATTTACAAAGCACTGATAAAGCAAACTATGCGGAGCGAGTAATTCGTTCCCTACGTGGGATGGTATTAGGAATGTTATCAACAAATTAATAGAGATACAGATCCCCTTCAAGATATTGCGAATAGTTACAATAGTTCCCCTCAATGGAGTTTGAATGGATTAGCACCTAGTAAAGCTATAAAGAAAAATAAAACACAACTTTGGAGTGAAATGTTTCTTAAACCTAAATTATATCCAAAATCGTCTTCTCGTTTTATATATAAAATCGGTGATTTGGTTAGATATAGTTACACTAAACATCTTTTTTAACGGGCTTACCAGCAGCAATATACTACAGACGTTTTCAAAGTTCAGGGTAGAGTATTTAAACCCGGGTTTCCATTGTATAAAATTATTGACTTGAATAAAGAACCAATATCGGGTTATGTGATTCAGAATGAAATCATTCCTGCTGATAAAAATGAAGACAGTCTTTGTTTTGTTGATAAAGTTTTAAAAAGAGAAAAGTCCAGAGGAAACTAGAGTATTTTGTTCGATGGGACGGGTTTGTGAGAGACAATGAAATCAACAATAGTTTTGTTGATAAAAAACCTTTTAGTTTTAAAGTACAGTAAATATTTCCACTTAATTTTGATGGTTATTGGAAAGTAGCTTTAAGGGCAATCAGGTTACAAACAGATATGATTGTAAGGTTTAACCAACATCGTATTTATTTATTTAAAATTAATATATTCGAAGAAAGTATTCCTAATTTAAGTGAACACACGTTGTTGAAAAGAATAGACAAAAACGAAGAAAAAATGGAATTAATAAAATTATGTGTTTGACACTCCATTGTATTTGCCGTTAAATAGAACAGAGTTTCAAGAGATTAAATTTGATATAAAAACTGTAAATGACAATTTTGCATTTGATAAGTTCACAAGTGTTACTTACGTTTCACTTCAAACGCTTCTCATTTTATCCAAATTATGAATTAATCTAAGTTGTAAGTACCAAACCCACAAAAATGGATAAACTATTTGTAACAAATAAAACACACGGATATGCTTTACTTTTCCGGCTCAGCAAACTGTAAACAAGGCGAAAAGCGAACTGAAACGAGAAGGTTTAAAAACGCCTAAAATCTCATCTTTTTCTCATACATCAACCAATCCTTCAAGTGTTAAGAATTCGGTCACAAAAAGACATTGAGACATCCAACGAAAAAAGGACAAAACAAACTGCAAAAAAAAATACAAAAAAAATACAGAGACCTGTCACAACCTGGGACGTATTCGGTAATACAACATGTCATACTTCACACAAGATGGATTTTCTGAACAGAAGATTTCAAAAGTCAAAGAACTTAACAAACACTTATCAGTCATCATTTTTGCCGCAACCTCCGCCTTCATGCCGCCCCTGCCCTCACCTCTGGACCCACAGCCATCACCACCGCCTCAATTTTAACACCTGCTCCCAACTCTGGATCCACCATCGCCACCTCCGCCTCCATTGCCGAACCTGCCCCCACCTCTGGTTCTATCACCACCACCTCCGTCTCCATTGCCGCCCCTGCCCCCACCTCTGGATCCATCACCACCACCTCCGTCTCCATTGCCGCACCTGCACTCACCTCTGGATCCATTACCGCCACCTCCACCTCCATTGCCGCACCTGCCCCCAACGCGGGATCCGTAACTGCCACCTCCGCCTCCATTTCAACACCTGCCCCCACCTCTAGATCCACCACCACCACCTCCGCCTCCATTGCCACCCCTGCCCTCGCCTCTGGATCCACCACATCCACCACCATTTCCGCACCTGCCCCCACCTCTGGATCCACAGCCGCCACCTCCGCCTCCATTGCCGCCCTGCCATCGCCTCTGGATCCACCACCGCCACCTCCGCCTCCATTTCAGCACCTGCCCCCATCTCTGGATCCACAGCCGCCACCTCAAACTCCATTACCGCGCCTGCCCTCACTGGATCCACAGCCGTCACCTCCGCCTCCATTGCCGCAACTGCCACCACCTCTGGATCCACCACCGCCACCTCCGCCCCTACTGTCGCCCCTGCCCTAACCTCTGTATCCAACACCGCCACCTCCGCCTCCATTGCCGCCCCTCCCCCACCTCTAGATCCACAGCCGCCACCTCCGCCTCCATTGTCGCTCTTGGCCCCACCTCTGGATCCACCACCGCCACCTCCGCCTCCAAACTTGCCCCTGCCCTAATCTCTGGATCCACCACCTCAACCTCCACCTCCACCTCCATTGTCGCACCTGCCCCCACCTCTGGATCCACAGCCGCCAGCTAAACCTTCATTACCGCGCCTGCCCTCACCTCTGGATCCACAGCCGTCACCTCCGCCTCCATTGACGCCCCTACCCCCTACCCTGGATCCCCCATTGCCACCTCCGCCTCTACTGTCGCCCCTGCCCCCATGCCCCCACTTCAAGATCCACAGCCGCCACCTCCGCCTCCATTGCCACCCCTTGACCCCACCTCTGGATCCATAGTTGCCACCTCCGCCTCCATTGCCGCACCTGCTCCCACCTCTGGATCCACCACCTCCGTCTCCATTGCCGCCCTGCCATCGCCTATGGATCCACCACCGCCACCTCCGCCTCCATTTCAAAATCTGCCTTCATCTCTGGATCCAGAGCTGCCACCTCAACCTCCATTACCGCGCCTGCTCTCACTGGATCCACAGCCGTCACCTCCGCCTCTATTGCCGCACCTGCCCCACCTCTGGATCCACCACCGCCACCTCCGCCTTTACCTTCGCCCCTGCCCTCACCTCTGTATCCCCCACCGCCACCTCCACATCCATTGCCGCCCCTGCCCCCACCTCTGGATCCACAGCCGCCACCTCCGCCTCCATTGCCGCACCTGCCCCCACCTCTGGATCCACCACCGCCACCTCCGCCTCCACTGTGGCCCCTGCCCTAACCTCTGGATCTACCACCGCCACCTCCGCCTCCATTGCAGCCCCTGCAACCACATCTGGATCCACAGCCGCCAACACGCCTCCATTGCCGCTCTTGACCCCACCTCTGGATCCATAGTCGCCACCTCCACCTCCATTGCCGCACCTGCCCCCACCTCTGGATCCCCAGCCGCCACCTAAACCTCCATTACTGCGCCTGCCCTCACCTTTGGATCGACAGCCGTCACCTCCGCCACCATTGCCGCAACTGCCACCACCTCTGGATCCACCACCGCCACCTCCGCCTCCACTGTCGCCCCTGCCTTAACCTCTGGATCCAGCACAGCCACCTCCGCCTTCAAATCCTCCCCTTCCCTCACGTCTGGATCCATCACCGACACTTCCGCCTCCATTGCCGCACCTGCCCCCACCTCTGGATCCACAGCCGCCACCTAAACCTCCATTACCGCGCCTGCCCTTGCCTCTGGATCCACAGCCGTCTCCTCCGCCTCCATTGCCGCACCTGCCCCCATCTCTGGATCCCCTATCGCCACCTCCGCCTCCACTGTCGCCCCTGCCCTAACCTCTGGATCCAACACCGCCACCTCCGCCTCCATTGCCGCCCCTGCCCCCACCTCTGGATGCACAGCCGCCATCTCCGCCTCCATTGCCGCACCTGCCCCCACCTCTAGATCCACCACCACCACCTCCTTCTCCATTGCCGCCCCTGCCCTTACCTCTGGATCCGTCACCGCCACCTCCGTCTCCATTGCAGCCCCGCCCCCACATCTGGATCCCCCACCACCTCCGTTTTTTGCACCTCATTACAAGTTTTTCACTGATAACCTAACTTATTGGGAATTATTGTGCTTCACCACTCGTGAAAATATGTTTTTATGACACTCGTAAACTAAAAGGTACATAACCCGATATTGGTTCTGGAAGGGGACTTCAAGGGCAATCACCTAGCATCGGCCAATATTGACCAAAATTGATCCCCAAACGTATTGGTACCCCGCATTTAGGTAAAACAAGCACACTGACCGGCTTTGGAAGTCTGGTAAGACCAGAAGGAGGCGACGGGACGCCTAAAGACCTGGTTTCAACTTCTTGTGAACCCTGATATCAAGCTCAGCTAGGCTCTGAAGTAACCGACTCAACTGACTCTAATATTAAGCAGACAGTTCTATAGTTCCTACCAGTTCCACTCATGTATTAAAAACGGTTTGTTAGTTTTAATTGTTTTATGAAATTAGGTGCAACAACACTCGAACTGAGTTCAAATGTTCATACAGTACTAATATGTATTTATATTATATTATGATATTTATTATGGGTCACAACGTCTTTCGCTGGTGCGCACATTCCGTAAATACCGTATTATAGTATATATTATATAATACATTTGTTATATTAACCATAAATCCTGCAGTATAACGCGATTTTAATATTGTTCTGGTATGGCGATCTAAGCGAGATAACACACACACGTCACCCAACCTGCCAAATATATGTTGTCTATTTTTGATTTCTTCAATACATGTATGTTCTGTAAATGCTAAAGGCTATTATCAAATTTATCAAAATCAAACGTTTGTAAAAATACGAGTGTTTAATTTATAGTCCACATAAATTATATGCTTACTTCGCAAACATTATATCTAGCTATACTCTGTTACTATCGTTATTATTTCAGTTAAAACTCAGCTTTATTATTGTATCGAACGTAACGCTGTTCTGCTCCAAACAAACGCTTGACTCAGACTGACATCCAAAGAAACTCGCGACGCTTATATACTCGCACAGCAAACGTAGGGAAAATTATAAAAAAAATGAAAAACAGGGGGTCACCAGGCATTTGAAATCGTTTAATCAAGGGGGCTTGTTGGAGAATGTAGTGCTATGGGCAATATAATAAAACGTAAACTATAGAATTTCAGGAGCCTTACACCTATATACACATATTTCGGCTTTGAATCATAACTAACGACATAATATATAGTGAACCGGCAGCGTTTTTTTTACTACATAAACTTAGAACACATGCATTTTTTGCGCATTTTTTAAATCGAACTTTACTTGGTTACGTAAAATTGACAATCATAGTGTACAATGTATTGAATCGTTCTTATTGATGTAACCGGATGCCTCCCCCCCCCCCTTGTATCCGCTAGCATGAGGGATGACCGATTAATAGATTATTTGAACCGGCTGGTGAATTACTTAAACTACTAAGACATATAACGCCCGAAGCCAGTCTAGAAATAATGAAATAAATAAAAGTGAAAATAGCAATAAAGACAGAAAAGGGTACGTGGGTCTGCTTTTATACGGGGCTGGCTTTGTTTAGAACTCTTTTGTATTCCTCGCTCCGGATTTAAAAGAAGAACGAATTTGTTAATTTGACATTAATTGCTTTCCCATAAATACTCTCCCCATTATGTAGGACACCTATTAAATATTAATGTGTCGGGGACATCCATGGCTATCACCTAGAACCACCAAATAGCATCCATCTTTGAAGCAGCTTTACCAAAATTGACCCCAAAAAGTATGGGGACCCCCTATTTGCGTAAAACGAGCACGCTATCACCTAGCACCGCCCAATAACTTCCATCTTGAAGTCAGCGGAGTAAAGCTGACCACAACGTCCTTGGACCCTGTATTTGAGTAAAACAAGCACATTTAGCTGCTTTGGTAGGCTGGTATGATCAAAATAAGGCGATGTGACGCCCAAAGACCGGGTATTGGTATTTAGGAGACATCCTGAGGTATCAACTGTCAATGCCTAATAACTTAAACACAATTGTTAAAACAATCAACCTGTGATAGTGCAGGTTTAATTGATGGTAACAATATGTACAAAACAGAACTTAATCTATCTTTTCGTCAAGGTCATTCAAGTTTGTATTTTTCAATGACGTTCAACCGACATACTTCCCCTTTAGTCTGCATATACTGTAGGGGGCTTACCTTAGTTTCACGCTATTGAAATTTACTTGACACAAATGTTAGTGGATGCCAGCTTTAAAGCAATATTCAGTTACAACTTCTTGTGAGCCCTGCTGACAACTCTGTTTGGCTCTCAGAAGACCGACTCAACAGTTTGTAAGTTTTAATTGTTCTACTATATTAGATTAATAAACCCTCGAACTTAGTTCAAATGTTCAAACAGTAATAACATGTATTTATATCATAATATTGATAAAGAGTCACTAAACACTACGTCTTTAAACCATGCAGTATAACGCAATTGTAATAGTGTTCTGGTATGGCAATCTAAGCGAGATAACATACGAAAGTAACCTTAATTGCTCAATATAGTTGTTTGTCCTTGATTTCTTGAATACATGTAAGTTCTATAAGTGCTATAAGCCTTTATCGAATTCATCAATATATAATCTTTGTAAAACTTGGAATGAAAGTTTAAATTATACAAGAGTAATATGCTCACTGGGTACTTATTAGATCAAAAAGTTCTATATTGTTACTATCGTTACTATTTCAGTCAAAACTAAGCTTTATTACTTTATCGAACGTAACGTTGTTCTGTTCTAAACAAATGCTTGACTTAGACAGACTGTCTTACTGGAGAAAATCGTGGCGCTTTTATACTCGCACAACAATCGAAGGCGGGCGGAACGCTACTGTCCAAAACGTTGGCAGTGACAATCAAAATAAATGGCAGGCCACAAAAAAATCGATTAAGGAAATTAATGGCAGCCGTCTTGAAAAGTATGCATCTGAAACAAAGAAATGCTCTGAATATAGCCCTTAGTTTTGGAATGTAAACATAAACAATTTTAAAAGGATGAGTCACATTATATGCTCGTGACCTTAACACAGCAGAAGATGCTCAGAATAATACCATGCCGGCTGACATCATGTCAGTACAGAAAACTGACGATCAATAAATACAAGAAATATGGATATAATGTCGCACCAGCGGTGAGGAAAACAAATTCAAAAGCATGATGATGTTGAATATAGTCACCACTATAAGTTTGTATTTACCGGATGGGGTAAAGTCTCTTTTAATTGCACTTTTGACAAATGCAAATCAAGGGTCAGTTCATGATATTTTTACCCTCCGAATGTCAACATGCTCTCAATGGAATGGGGTAAGTGTAGAACTATATCAATTCTAACATATTATATCAATATTTATAATTTTCAGGTAAGTAAACACTAATGTTAATATCAATAACAATTCTAACTTAAAAATTCAGGTCCCTTTTATGAAGTGTCAAAAGATCTGGGCTAAACACTTCTCGGGAAACGCCCCAAAAAATGAATATCACGGGGTCACCAGGCATTTAAAGTCGTTGTGGGGGAATGTAGTGCTTATGCGCAATGCAGTAAAACTTAAACTATAAAATTTCAGGAGCCTTACACCTATATACATGTATTTTGGCTTTTAATCATAATAAACGACATAATATATAGTTAACCTGTAGCGTTGTTTTACTACTAATGTTCCTTCACAGCGTAGGTTGAAATCCCAGTGTCAACTGACATTTTCTTACTTTTTTTCTATGATTTGATATATCAAATGGTTTTATAATAAACGGTTAATATTATTCAAAACTGTGAAATTACAAAATATCAGCACTTAAAACGGGTTAGCCACAAGATAAGACAATTGCTAGACAATACATGTAGATACATGTCAAAAACTTCTATAAAATTAACGTTGTGTAAAATCATTGAATCGAACTATTTGATGTATCACTTCGCTTAGAACACAGACATCTTTTGCAAATTTTGCGAATTTTTCCAATTCGAAATTTACTTGGTTACACGAAATATATATCGTTGTGTACAACGAATTGAATCGTTCTTACTGATGTATTCGGATGCGCCCCCACCCCCCTGGATCTCCTTGAGGTAGGAACGATTAATAGATGAATTTAACCGGCTGGTGAATTATTTAATCTTCTGAGAAATATAACGCATGAAGCCAATTTAAAAATTATTTAATAAATAAAAGTGAAAATAGCAAAAAAAGACAGAAAATGGTACGTACGTGCGCTATTCTACGGGGTTGGCTTCGTTTGGTACTATTTAATATTCCTCGCTCCGGATTGGAGGGAAGAACAAGTTTGTTAATTGCACATTACTTGCCTCCCCATAAATACTTTTCCCATTATGTAGGACTCCTATTAATATGTGAATTATGCACTGAAACAGGAACCGTCAATATTACTTTAGTAATGGATTCATCACTTATCCTTTACGGTTTTATTACATCCTGGATAATTAAGTATTACACGAGTATGTACACACATCATATATATTGATTGATTGGTATTTAAACGTAACAGAACAGAATTCAAATTAAGTCAATGAAAGTCACGTGACTAATGGAATGTTCCCACTGTGATTGTATTTTATAGTAAACAAAACCTTATAGGATTTAAATTCAGTCAATGAAAGTCACGTGACCAATGGAATGTTCCCACGGTGATTGTATTTTAAAGTACACCAAATCTTAAAGAATGATTTAACATAGTTATGATTTAATAAATAACATGAGTCACTCCAGTTTTGATTTTAATCTTTTTACAATTCTTAACTAGGTAAAGCATGAATAATTTCATACTAATTACTTATGTCAACTTTTGAGCCTGAATGTACTTTACTACCCTGTAAATCATTTATTATCTTTCGAATGTTTTTTTAATTGTTTTGCTATTACATTTGGTGTACTTAGCGGAATCTCAAACCCAGCCTTGTAAGGATAAAATTGCCGGTTAAAGAATGGTTATAATGATATACAGTCGAACCTCGTTATGTCAACTTTTTCGGGACCTAGTGAAAAAAAGTCGAGATAACGAAAAGTCGACTCATCCTAATTACAAAAAGTATCACCAATCCCAACACGTTTGAGTTGGATTGTACGATGATTACACACACAATTGAACGGTCTTGTTAAATATTTTCGTCGTGAAAACAGCAAACTTATTATTGAAAAATAAAGTTAAACAAAAGAAGAATTATGTGTGTCAAATTTATTTCTTTTACGTTTTTGGATCACAAAAAACACATATAAAACCACAATTGCATACATTTGTACATTGTAAGATTTTATACCGGGTCCTTCTCTGAATTGGTCGACCAGAGCAGTGGAACTAACATTTGACATTTTGAAGTTATTCTTTCTGTTCCCATTCGGGATTGATATCTACTCGGGGTGAGGGGGTGAGCTTATTTACCCTCGCCATCGGGTTATACCCATTCGGCGAGCACGCTACGTTTTACAGTATTTCTACAGATTTAATAACATTTTTAACATCTCTTCTTTAATCGTAGCGTGAGTGCTTCGGACTGTATATATATAAATATTCCTACACAGTATGTACAAATTTCTGGTTAAAAATTCAAGATTTAAATAATGTCTTAAGAATCTATCACATACGCATTAAAATCAAACACTTCAAATACATCATAGAAATTATGCTATAATTTTTCCTATACAAACATTTTAGGCTCAACCTACATTTTAAAAAGATGTCTAAATTTAAAAATTCTTTACACTAGTAAGTGTTTATATATACAACGTATCCTTGGCATAATAACAACTAGCTAGTGAGATTATTTTTTTTTTTTTCAAATGACAGATTTCTCACTAGTTAGTTTCCTAAACCATCCCCATCAGGGATGGGGCGGTATATGCTGGTTTGCACTGAGGACTAAGCCTCAGTGCGTTTGCCTGGATTTTGTTTTCCTTGACATTCAATAAAAAATAAAAAATAAATAAAGAAAAGTGTGTTATACATGTATATATAAGTGTCCAACTGTTGTTATTGTTGTTCTTTTTTTTCTTTTCTTTCTTTTTTGGACTGGTATCGCTGTGTAACCAGGCAAACCAGGATGAAGAATATAACGATTCGCAGCTTAAGACTCCATCCTATGGTGTTACAATATGTGAAAGCGTTGCCAAGGACTGATTAAATTATGAAATAAAATAGAGATTGGTTGATCCTCCGGGGTGTATTTAAAATATCGCTATTAATATTAGAACCGTTTCCGGATGGTAGTTTAATACTGGCATAAACAAAGACTTTTCTAACTATTAGAAAGAAAACGATCCTTTTCAGGGCCACTGTTAAAATATTATATAATAATTTAAAATGTTATATACATTATTTACATAAAAAAAGGATTCTCACCCCGGAGGAACGGTAATTTGATAATATACAACGGCTGGTGAATTATTAAAACAACAAATAAACAAACTCCCCGACGCCCTTCTTCACATAAATGTATGGGGTTTAATACTTGAAAAATAAAAAAGAATTAAATGTGAATGCTTGTGCTATTCTACAGGGGTGGCTCTGTTCAGTATTACTATTTTTCCCACCCTGGGATAGAGAAAAGAACGAGTTCGCCAGGTGCCATGATTTAGGCTACTTGAATACTCTCCATTGAAGGAGATACCATGTGGAAGGAAAGTGTCACGTGACAAATTCACTCAATGGCGGAGGATTAAACAGACGGACTAACGAAGGGTAATTTTACCGTTAAATTCACAATGATTGTTAAATAAAACACACACCACTAGTAGTATATATACGGGTCAGAGTGTGCACAATTATATGACTACGATATATACTACTGGTCGATAGGTATTTCTCATGATCGAGAGTATAAACAAACTTGATCAATGAAAATCACGTGACCGTTGGAATGTGTTTCCCACGGTGAATACTATAAACATTATAGAAAACAAAATTGTTAGGCTACTATTTAAGCTTTTAAGATTTAGTTGTGGTTGGTCAAATTTTGTTACTAATTTCCAACCGGTATAATTTGTTGATGAGAATATTTGGCTAGGCCTTGTATTGTTCACTTAGTTTTTCAATTTATGATGGATAATTAAATGTTATTTTTGCTAGGAGTCTTGTGGTACTGAACGGAACCTTCCCTACACCTGACCTGGGTAGGATAAAACTACCGGTAAAAGGGGTAACATTAATTATTAAATAAGATAAAATATAAATTAAAGATGTAAATAATAGCTTAGATTATATATGATGTTCAAAAATGAACAACATATAGAGCAGACTGTTCCTGACAGTTATGGGGCAATTAATTAAAAGTGCCGACAGCTTTTAGACAACCGACCTTTATATATAAAAATAAAAATAAAAATAATGTAACATATTGTATATTATGATATACAACACATTGTATATTATGTCTAAATTTTGTCGGTTATCCGGCAGTCAACCAGGAATTTGGCAAGTGACCTGAAGACAGACCTTTGGACAGCCTTGCTTTGGTTTAGAATATTATTTATATTATAATCCAAACCAGAAAAAGTTAAGGCTGCCATAAGTTCTGCCCTCTGGCCCCTGTAAGTGTCACAGTGTAACAGAATGTGGGAAGTGTCACAGGTCACTCCACACCGAGCACAGTTCGGATCACTTTTAAGAATATATTTTCCAGCACTTCCTGGGAGAAGTGATGTGCCCAGTCTCAGCCTCGTTATGCATTTATCAGTTCTAAAGAAATAAGAATATTTGTTTGGAGGCTGGAGACTCACAGAGGTCCTATCAAATGTATTAATGTATGTTTTAGGTGTCCTCGCCGACCGCCATTCATTTATGACGTGCCGGCGGGCTAGTGAATAGACCTCTGTGGGTGCAAGAGGGACCGGATCATTCACCTCCACACGCCTGAGGCCATCCTTTGCAAGCCCGTCAACCACTTCATTCCCCTTCAGGCCGACATGAGCTGGGAACCATACCATGGTAACCTTTAAGTTTTTCTCCAGACACTTATTATTTTGTTCCAAAATGTCATTTATCAAATCCGGTCTGGAGCTGCTACCTCTATTTTGTATAGACTGCAATGATGATAGCGAGTCTGAGAGGATAGCAGTATGTATGGGCTTGTTTCTGATAACCCAGTCTAGTGCATCTTTAATTGCCAAAAGTTCAGCCGAAACCATGGAGAGATGGTTGCTGAGTCTTTTAGTATTTTTGATATTTTTGGATGGAATATAAAAGGCACATGCAACTATGCCTGTTTCTCGGTTTTTAGATCCATCTGTGTAAATTTTTAAATGCTCAGCATAATTTTGGTCAATTTAAGAGACAGTTTCAGCTTTGACGAGGTGCGGCAAGTCTGATTTCGTTATTTTTTTAGAGATAGAAATGTCAACTGAAGGGTCCTGGAGGGTCCACGGAGGAACCTTAGACGGCCTCAGGTCTGCCACACTTACATCTTTGAGCCCGGCCTCCTCAACAATGCTTTGGGTGTAAGCGCCAAAAGGCATCGGTCTATGTTTACCCTTGTCATATTTTGCCTTGATGAAGAAGCCGGTCCCAAAGAGGTCACTTACAGGGTTACCTACTTTCCGGGACTGTACCCTAGCCCAGAAGTTAATGATTTGTTGTCTCCTCCGCAGGGTCAAGGGAAGTATCCCCGCCTCTTCCTCGAGCATGCATGCAGGGGTACAGGGAAGGGCTCTCAGAGCTATTCGAAGGGCTTTATTGTGTATATTTTCCAAGATCTTAAGACTGTTTGGCGAGGCATTAGCATAGACTTGAGCACCATAGTCTATTTTTGAACGTATTAAGGACTTATATATGACCAATAGACTGTGTTAGTCTGACCCAAAATCTGTTCCACATAACATTCTCATTAGATTTAATTTGTTTTCACATCTTTCTTTTATGATCTTATAATGTTGTACAAATGAGAGACGTGGGTCAAGATAAAGGCCTAAAAAACGTACAACTTTTTCAAAGATGATCTTTTGACCTCCTAAAAATACGTCCACGGTTTGCCTTGGATTGTTGCCAAACAGCATGCCTACAGTTTTTGTTGTTGAAAGTTTGAAGCCCCAATCTATGGACCAATTCCAAATGGAGTCCAGACCTTTTTGTGCTCTTATTTTCAGGTCTTTCAAGTTGGACCCCATTCGCCATGTGCCGGAGTCATCGGCAAACTGGCTAATAACCATACCTGTTTTTTTATTATTTCAGGGAGTTCATTGATAATGATTGAGAAAAGAATGGGGGAGATCACAGACCCCTGTGGCGTTCCTCGTGATAGTTCTGCGGGATCCGATATCTCTCCCCCAACTCTGACCATGATCTTTCTGCCCTCTAGAAAAGCTCTGAGATAGTGAAAACAGTTACCAGTTACACCATATTTCCGCAGCTTTTGGAGTACTCCAAAATGCCATGTCAAATCAAACGCAGCCTGTAAATCTAAACAAATAGCGAGGACATAGCGACTTCTATTTTTGGCATATGTGACATCGTGTTGTAGACGACCAAGCTGATCCAATGTGCTCCGTCCTTTCCGAAACCCGGATTGGAAGCGGTTAAGAATTCCATTGGATTCAAGCACGTGCTCAAGTATGTTTTTAATCATTATTTCGAGAATTTTGCCCTCATGAGATGTTAGACCAATGGGCCTGTATGACTTAGGGTCGCTTTTGTCTTTTCCAGGCTTTGTAAGAGGCACAACATGGGCTGTTTTCCACTCGGAAGGAACCACCCCACCCCGCCAGACCATGTTATACAGATGCAGCCAGATTTGAAGGGTTGCATCCGTCATGTGCCCAAACATCATATATGATATTCTATCAGCCCCGGTGGCGGACTTTCTCCTGCTAGCAATGGCTGACCTTACCTCACAAAGTGAGAAAGGTAAATTTAGTAGTGTTGAGTTGTCCCCTGGCTCGTTTAAAATATCTATGTTCTTTCTCGAACCGTGTTTGGAAGGCCAAAGTTTAACGTGGAAGATTACTATCACTAGATATTGATTTGTAATGTTTTATTAAAAAATGAGCCTTTTCAAGGGGATTTTTAGCAATTTTATCTCTGTATTTAAGTAGTGGTACAGGGCAGGTAGAATGACCTTTTATTCCGTGGAACTTGTTCCAAAAATCCTTACTATTTGACTTATTTAACCTAGCAGATTCACAGAAATCTTTCCAATTCTGAGTTTTGACCCTTAAAATCACCCTCTTAACTTCTGTTTCCAAAGACCTATATAAAATTAAATTATCAGGTGAGGGATTTCTTTTAGGTTATTTAATGCCTTTTTTTCTACCCTGTACAGCCTTGGAGCATTCGTCCGTCCACTATGGGACCGTTTGACGTTTGGGCCGCTTACCGGAAGAGGAGGGAATACAACTCTCAGCTATGGATAGAATTTTATCAGTCAACTGCCGATTAAAATGTTCCAGCTCATCCAGATCAAAGTCAGAGAGAGAGAGTCCCAGACACAATCTTTTGAATTCACACCAATCAGCCTTTTCAAAGTTAAAGGATGGTTGGCAAGTTTCATGTGAATTTAACCCTTCGATATTAACATTGTTGAGGGCTATAAGGCAAGGAAAGTGATCCGACCCAAGATTGCCGTCTAGGACCCCCCCCCCCTGACGCGACACCTGCCAAACAGACACTGACTATGGTGAGGTCAATGCACGTGGAATTACCTTGTGCATCAAACCTGGTGGGTGCACCATCATTCAGGACTACCAAGTTTGAGTCTTCCATCCAAGTACAGACGTCCTCACCGTATTTACAGACTTTGGAGCAACCCCACACTGGGTGATGTGCATTGAAGTCCCCAGTGTATACCAGTTTCGTTATATTTGTTTTACTCCGTATATTACTCTCGAGTGTAGTAAGAGCCTGAATGTTACAGCCCCGAGAGTAGACATTTATAAGAACAAAGAGTTGGTGCTTTGTTGGGTAAACAATAATTGCCAGTGCCTCTATGGCTGTGCCGCCATCCTTTTTTAACGGAACAGTGATTGGAAGAGTCTGGTATTGGATAGTGTGCTTTATATAAATTGCTAACCCACCGGCTACATTATCATTTAAGTTTGTATGATTTATAAACTCTGTATAATAGCCGGGGATTGATTTTGATGTACTCCCCTTAAAGTTAGTTTCTTGAATGCACAATATATCAATACTATTTATATCTGTTAGATGTTTTAACTCTGAATGTTTACTAGATGAAAGACCCCCACAGTTGAATGATAATATTTTTAAATCCCTATCCATTAAGAATGTTGTTAAACCTGCAGAGGAGATTAGACCTTTGGGTTTTGCCCATTGGAGACTGGGAGTAAAGTCTACGACTCATCCTCCCAGCCCTCAGTTTACCAGGTGTCGAGGGACCCTGCAGTGGTGCGCTGGCAAGTTTCGTGATGGCCTTGAGGGACGAGCCACCTCAACCCTGCGGTCTTGAACTAAATTTCCAGAATTGCCTGCTTTTCTTTCATTTTTTGTCTGGTTGTACAATGGGCAGCCATTATGGTTGCGATGCCTCTGGCCTTTAAGAAAGAGACACACTGCCTGTAGGCAGCTGAGTGGGCATCACCACAGTTTTTACATCTGCGGTTTGGGTTTTTGCAATCCCTAGTAGAATGTAAACCAGCGCACCTAGCACATGCTAATGAAAGTGTACACTTAGGAGCCTTGTGACCAAACCCCTGACATTTTAAACACCTATCAGGGTCCTCTTGTCTAGGATGAACGTATAAGATAAGGCTCGTGCCACCCACCCTGACGTACCTCGGGAGGCTCGATAAAACTTATCCCCACCAGCCGGGGTAATCCCGGTGGTGGTGGGGCCTCCAGACGCTCCAACCCCAATATATGACACTGGACGCCTGGCGGCAACTCCAGACGATCCCCAAGGCCCGCCAGGTCCTCATTCTCGGGAACCTCAGCCAACACTCCACGAACTTTGTGTAGGGAATGGGGTAGGGAAGCACGACAGTCAACCCCCATGAGTTTAAAAATGCCCATATTTATTAACTTGACAATTGCCTGGGCATAAACCAGTTCCAGGAGAAGGGCCCCAGAGCCTAGTGGGACTGATCGTTTGACCAGGCGGGGGAGGAGCTGACCCAGTTCTGATGCCAGTTTGATTATGGACCCCTAGCTGGTCAGCTTCAACCCCCACCCGCCCACAATAGCTCGAGGGATACACTTGTGCATCATAGTGTTATGAGTTAAATGATGACTATCCCTGGTGCACAGTGCCTCCCCAAGCACAGGAGACAGGTAATTTGACTGTCTCCTGGTATTGTTTTTTGAAGAAAGGTATCACCAGCCATTGTTAACAATTAAGTTTGTAATAAAATCAACAAGCAAATAATAAAATTTAATGGGGAACCTAGCCCCTATATGTAGAAATGCTAAGACTTTTGTATAAGATGTTGTGTAAATAATATTGGTGTAATAAATATTGTTATTGTTATCAAAAATAATAAAAAGTCCAATGCACCGATAAATAAGCCCACAAAGTTTATTGAAATAAAGGTGGAACTACTTGACATTTAATTAAGTACTACTGAAGGGTTTAAATTTAGAATTTAGTTTAGTCAAGCAGTAGCCTAAATAAAACCGAAAGCTAAAGGGAAATAAATAATAAATACACAAGGGAGAGAACACTGCAAAAAACCAACGTTTGACCTTGGCTTTTGTTTTTCACAATAATTAATGTCTTTCTGTCGAGCTTACTAGTTCACAAAGTCATGGAGGGCTAAATGTTCACTACAGGTTCGCAAATTGTCAGTTTATTAACTTCTGCAGGCTATTGTCTTCTATATTTTCTATAAATTCTTCTTATCTATTTTCGCTTTGTATATACGGCCATTGACCGGAAACGATGATGGATATCTAATCAATAAAATGTTTATGTTTTATACAACACCAAAGAGCTTGAGCAATAAATGTCTCTTTAATTAATTACAAAAGCAAACAACTTTAACTATTCGCACTTACCAATTACATTTTTGTATCCTCCAATTATGACAGTTTGTTATATTGACACGCACGGTATTTTGCGACATGCTGCAAACCGTCATGACTATTTTCTCAACTACGTCTCGATCTACAGTTCGACATAAAGAACATAGGAAATGTGTGAAATTCAACCACTGCGACTGAAAAACGAGGTCGACATAGCGAAAAAGTCGAGATAAAAAATCGACACAAACAGATTTATTTTATACAGAATAAGAAGGAATAAATTCGGGACCGGAAAAAAGTCGACATAACCGGAAAGTCGACTTATCCGACGTCGACATACCGAGGTTCGACTGTACTTCCAAAAAAAGTTGTATTTTATACAAAAACATGTTAAAATATGTTTACCATAACAGTGGGGCCGATAATAAAATTTGTACCGTCAGCTTCCAGAAAATCGACCAAATTGTTCAGGCGATCCTGAAGTTTGAAGGAAAACTAGTAAAACTCCAAAACTAGTGAATACTTAAAGGAAGATACATCCAAGGAGGGCAGACATGATCAGACATTATCACCCCTTTCCCCGAGAGCATCCTCTGTATAAAAAGTTAATTAACATGTATGAATAAATTTTGATCAAGGGTAAATTATTTCAGTTAATGCTCTAATAATCCGTGGTTTCAATTCCAATAGGTATTTTATTATTTATTTAAATCTTGACGGTTGTCTGGCAGTCAACCAGGAGTTTAGCAAGTGATTTGAAGACAGACCTCCGGACGGCCCTGCTGGGGTCAGACTATTAATAATGTTGAAACCGAAAGCAGATGTCCTAAGGTCCACCCCGGAAGAAGTATTTCGCCCAATCTTACTCTCGTTAAACATTTGTCTATTTGTCTATTCTTAAGGAAGCAGAGTATCTGATAGGTGGTTGAAGACTCACCGAGACCCTATCAAATGTATTATTGTATGTTTTAGGCCGCCATTCGTTTGGGACGTGTCGACAGGCTAGTGCAAAGACCTCTGTGAGTGCAACATACGTTTAGGACCTGTAAAAGGCTAGAGAAAAGACCTATGTGTGTGCAATATAGAGCGGACAATTCACCTCCACATCCCTTAGACAATCCTAGGCTTCAACCACTTCATTCCCCTAACAGCCGACGTGGGACCCATACCATGGTAACCGTTTAGTTGTTCTCCAGACACTTATTATTCGGTTCCAAAAAATCTTTAATTAAATCGGGTCTAGAGCTTCTGTCTCGTTTTCTATAGACTGCAATGATGATAACGAGTCTGAGAGGCAGTATGTATGGACTTGTTACTGATAACCCAGTCCAATGCATCTTAAATAGCCAGGCATTATACCGAAAAGATAAGGATGTGATTGCTGAGTCATTTAGCGTTTTAAATAGTTTGGGATGGAATATAAAAGGCACATGCAACTATGTCAGATAACCGGTTTTTAGACCCGTCAGTGTATATTTTAAGATGCTCAGCATAAGTTTAATCAATATGAGAAATAGTTTTATCTTTAACGAGGTGCGGAAACATTTAGATTCTTTGGCGATTCCTTAGCGATAGAAATGTATACTGAAGGATCTTGAGAGGAACCATAGAAGGCGTCAGGTCTGGTAAAGTTACATCTCTTGTCATGGCCCCTCAAAAATGCTTTATGTGTGTATGGACCAAAGGGCACAGCTCTGAGCTTACCATTAAGTATCAAAATAATAATTATACATAATTTTGATACTAAAGTAAAAAAAACAGTTAAGGTATACATAACATTTTTTTTAGTATTGAAAGTAGTTACAACACATACACAATAAGAATTGAACATTGACCATTGCAAGTGCCCATTTCTGGGCTCGTTCAATGTGCATCTAAAGTGCCAATATCTGACCTAGCACCCTGTCCTTTCCAACTTCTTTCTGTAGCCCTGTGTATTTAGTTTAGATGAAGTAGCCGGGCCCCAATACTTCACTTACCGGGTTGCATATTTTCCGGGACAGTTTCCTAGCCCATTAGTTAAGGTAGCACACCCCTAATGAAAACCTCCACAAGAAAACTCTTCACTTTTAATGCTTTAGCCATTATGTTGTTACGCACATGACTACAAATCTTTTGAGGGTTTCATGGTAGCGGTACGAATCGATCCAGAAGCATATTTCATTTTTCTCTTTTATTTTGTCATAACCTTTCATTTTTGCAGAAGATTTAACATTAATGTCATTAAGAAGTAGTTAATTTCAGTTTAACACATAAACATTAGCTTCTTTGATGATTTTCTTACTTACAGTCACGGCTGAAAAAGGTTGAGAATTTCAAACCTTTAATTGTTTTAAACGAGACGGTAAAACATTCCGATTTTGTTGAAAGTTCGAAAAATGTTAAACTTTAAGTTAATTATTTATAAAGAACAGGTCATGAGTATTTCTAAAACTTTTTGATTTTACTATTAAACGTCAAGGTTCCAATTTGTATGTGTTAACAGTGTGTTAATACCATATGGCTATTTCACTACATTTTGATTATATTTGTTGATGATTTGATCAATAATGTAAAGTTAATTCTAAAAACAAGCATATATTTTGTTACTCTGATATAAAATTATTACCAACATGTTGAAAAATAAATGGAATAAAGGATTTTTCTTGTCTAGGGAGATGTCGTTTGTATATAAAATATGAAATGGGGGGGGGGTAATTTAAACTTAAATAAAATAGGTATTTGACGGTAAATTTCTTTTAAATATTGTTTTTAAAAAAGGAAATAATACACGTGTAGCAATTATCAAGCTGATTATAGTTTTTATGATGCCCAGGGTTGCTACCGTATAAGTTTTATTTCACCTTCGCATGTACAAGGGAAGTACCACCGCCTCTTCCTCCGGCATGTATGCAGGTGTACAGGGTAGGGCTCTCAGAGCTACACGAATGGCTTGATTGTGTGTGTTGTACAATACCTTAAGACTGTTTGGCGAAGTGTAACAACCTGATCATTTCATAAATTCATTATATTAATTAATAAAGCGCGATCATGTTCTGCTCGTAGTTAATGTTGTGTCATTGTCTTGTTATGTATGTTACATGTATGTAAATGTTTAAGTTTGTGACGTATGAAAGTAGTTGGTACAGTATGAGTGATTTACCTATTTATAGATTTATAGAGGGCGCTTTTACTAATCAATTTACCCGTGCTAACTTTCCCGGTCACTCATTCCTGTACTGAACACTGCAACCAACGGACCACTATTCATTGTTTACGTAAAGTGTTTAATATTCTTGCAAAAGAGTATTTTGCTGCCGGTAGGTTAGATTTTTATTTCATATTAGATCGAGTGTATTGTTTTACTTTTATTCATTATATATATGTATATATTGTGTAATTATCATTAATTATTGTGTTATTATTAAATACTACTGCAAAAAGGTGATGAATCATCTTTTATATTGCAGGCTTCATCTTCAACATCTACAATAAATATATATTCAAGACCTACAAAGGCGTTATATTATACCCCCGCTTACAGAAGCATTAGTATATAGTTGAGCTCCATAGTCTATTTTTGAACGTAATTAGGGAATAACCAGAAGACTGTGTTTGTCTGACCCAAAATATGTTCGACATAATACTATCATTAGGTTCAAGTCCTTTTCACATCATTATTTTCTTATCTTAACATGTTGTAAGATGAATGAGAGATATGGGTCGAGGTAAAGGCTTTAAAAACGTAAAACATTTTAATTTTAAAATGATATTTTGATCTCCTAAAGTGTTGCCAAACAGCATAGTTTTT
This sequence comes from Mya arenaria, assembly GCF_026914265.1. Taxonomy (NCBI): domain Eukaryota; kingdom Metazoa; phylum Mollusca; class Bivalvia; order Myida; family Myidae; genus Mya; species Mya arenaria. The sequence goes on along the minus strand of NC_069131.1, from coordinate 16,850,790 downwards.
GTTGTTTGAAATTTTAAAGCCACAATCTATGGACCAATGGTTAACCCTGTTTTTTACCTTAATTGCAAGAAGTTTGCCCGCATGTGAGGGTAAACATATGGACGTATATGACTTAGGATCGTTTTTGTCTTTCCAGAATTTTGAAGACGCACAAGGAGGGCCGTTATCCTCTCGGACGGAACCACCAAACCTCGCCAGACTAAGTTATAAAGATGCAACCAGATTTTATGGTTTGAAACCGGAATGTGCCCAAACACCAGATAATAGATTCAGCTCCGTTGGCGGACTTCCTCCTGCTGCCAATGGCTGATTTAAGCTCACTAAGTGAGAGAAGTAAATACCAAAACTTCAGGCGGAAGATTCTATCACCGAATACTGATTTTTTATGTGTGATTAAAAATTGAGCCTTTTCAATGGGATTGTTGGCAATATTATCTCTTTATCTAAGTAGTGGTACAGGGCAGGTAGAATGACCTTTAATTCAGTGAACCTTGTTCCAAAAATCCCTAGGATCCTTGGAATCACATTTTTAGCTTAAGTTTCCAAAAACCTTTATAAAATCATATTGTCAGGCGAGGGGTTTATTTTAAGGTTATTAAATGCTTATTTTATACCCTGTACAGCTTTGGAGCATTTGTCCGTCCACTATGGGACCGTTTGACGTTTGGGTTAATAACCGGAGGAGGGGATACTACTCCAAGCTATGGACAGGATTTTGTCAGTCAACTGACGATTAAAATGCTCCAGATCATTCAGATAAAAGTCAGAGAGAGAAAGTCCAAGACACAATAATGTGAATTTATACCAGTCAGCCTTTTCAAAATTAAAATCTGGCAGACGACTCTCCCGTGAATTTGACGTTCGTTTTACCTTTTGGAGGGCAGTATGGCAAGGAAAGAGATCCGACCCTAAATTGTCGTCTAGGACCCCACATGACGTAACACCTGTCAAACAGACACTGACTATGGTGAGGCCATTACACATGGGTTGATATTTCCATCCAGGTACAGACGTTCTCACAATATTTACAGACTCTTGAACAACCCCAACCTGGGTGATGTTCATTAAAGTCACCAGTGTATACCAGTTTCATTATATTGGTTGTACTCCGTATATTACTCTCCTGTGTGTTAAGTGCCTGAATATCACAACCCCGAGAGTAGACATGTTTTAGAACAAAGAGCTGGTGCTTTGTATGGTGAGCAATAATTGCCAGTGCCTCGATGGACGTGCCTCCATATTTTTCAAGGGAACAGTGACCTGCAGGGCATAGTATTGAACATTATACTTAATAAATTGTTAAGCCTGCAGAGACATTATCATTTAAGTTTGTATGATTTGAAATTTAATAAATGTGATAGCCGGGGATTGTTTTTTTAGTTAGTCCTCTTAGTTTCTTGAATGCACAATATATCAATCATATTTGAATCAGTAAACTATTTTACTTCCGAGTGTTTATTGGCGGAAACACCCTAACACTTGAATGAACATATTTTTAAATCCTTATCCATTTATAATGATATTAAACATGCAGAGGAGATTAGATATTTTGGGTTTGCCCATTGGAGACTAGGAGTAAAGTCTACGACTCAACTAATCCTCCTAGCCCTCAGTTGACCAGGTGTCTATGGACCCCTGCAGTGGTGCGCTGGCAAGTTATATGATGGCCACATGGGACCACCTCAGCCTTGCGGACCTATCCTAAATTTCTTAAATTGTCTGAATTTCTTTCATTTTAAGATTTTACCAAGTTTGTCTTATTTTTATTTTCTATATAAGGGCATGAACGGTGTTTTAACTAGAGATAAAAAAAAATGGTTAGATATTTTTAGTGGCCATTAACTTATTGAGTTATTAACCTTTAAAAATGTAACCATATTTGGAATTGGGCTATGACCACATATTGGGGTTGTTTCATATCAATTTAATATTCCAGTGTTACCTTTTTGTTATGCCTTTATACTAGAGTTATGGGAGGACCGGTTTGTAGCAGGGCTATGGTGGTTAACATTTTTGGGAAATAGTGATTCCATTTCACGGGATATATCTTCAGCTGCTTTCAGTGTTATACAATGAGCAGCCATGATGGTTGCGATGCCTCAGGTCTTTAAATAGATACACACTGCCTGTAGGCAGCTTAGTGTGAATTACCACAGTTTTTACAGTTTACGGTTTTGATTTTTGCTAAACATATTAGATTGTGCGAAAGCCCACCTACCACATGCTACTTAAAATATGCACTTAGGGGCCTTATGCCTAAACCCCTGACATTTTATACACCTATCATGGTCCTCCTGTCTAGGGTGAACATATAAAATAAGGCTTGTTCCGCCCGATCTTACGCACCCTGTGAGGCTCGTCTGGGGAATAAAAGTTATTCCAACCAATCGCGGTAATCCCGTTGGTGGTGGGGCCTTCAGGCACTCCAGCGCCAAGATATGGCACTGGTCGCATGGGGGGCAGCTCCAGATTGGTCATTTAAACTGAGCGTTGATTGGTCAAAATCCAAGCAATTTTATTTGCCAGGATCAGCTTTCTGAACTGGTCAAAACAACTATTGTATAATTAAGTATCAAATAAGATTCAGGCTTGTAAGATCCGCTTTGCGTTTTAAGATAATGTTATTGACTCTGGAAAAGCTTATTTAAGTTAAAAACAACAAAATAGCGATTTCTATCAATCATAAATGTCATTATTATATTTATATCCCGAACATGTTTTCTCAGTTTTACACGGCAGTGATAAAATTCGTCACAATACATTCTAGCTCTGGTGGAATGAAGTAACTGCGCATGCAAACCCAAGCCCAGATAGTTAATTGTTAACAAGTGCAAATTAATTTTACTAATATAATTTTGATGGTTTGGCAAAAAGTTAATTTAGTCAGAATAACCATTCACGACCAAAATGTCTTTTCTATATATATACAAATCCAAGAAGTATGTAAATGTAATATTAACAGTTCAAGTTTTGCTTAAAAAATTGCTGACATGAAAACTACCAAATGTGGATTGGCGTGTTTCCCGAATTGCCTGATGTTTGCAGCTACCTAAAGAAATTCCAGTGCTACGACTTGCAGCATCTCGTCCTGCATGTCACCAGATATATATTTGTCTGTTTTCTTCTCTAGCCACCTGAGCACTGGCTCGTCTTCTTCACAATTATGCATATTTAAACAATCTAGACAATCTTGACCATTGATTTGTGTTGTTTTGTAATCAAATTAAACATAACACATTCAAAAGTGTCTGGATTATCGTCAAATCTTCGATTTTATTTTTTATGTGTGTGCCATTTACGTATGCTGGATTGTATAATTCGTGACTAATCGGATCTTAGAAAATAATGTTTCGTATTTTCATAACAGTTAAATACCCAGAGATATTTTGGAGATTCTAATATACTAGTATTTTTGATAATTCGTTCAATTATCACACGTTATTCATCAGTATGTTGAATGGTACATTTTATAAGTTTTGAAAATATTTTCCATACCATGCACACATTTCTATCTACCTCTCCTGGTAGCACGACAAACGTTGAAAATACATTTTAACTATGCAAACAGTTCCCTGCAGTACTTACGGTACTTTGATTAAATTTACAATAATTTTCAAACGTTTGAACAACTGTCAGCTTGGATTTCCATAAATAAGATCAAACCCCTCAAAACTTCTGTTTCGTCGACCCTTCCAAGGCGGTGGCCCCAACATTTTATTAAACATGTAGTGTTCTGTCTGTCTGGTTTACACATGATGTGTTTCCCGATCCAAGGGAGTGACCCCAACATGTTATTATACATGTATGTTCTATCTGGCTGGTTTACACGTGGTGTGTGTCCCGTTCCAAGGGAGTGGCCCCAACATTTGATTATACATGTAGGTTATTGCTGGATGGTTTACACGTGATGTGTGTCCCGTTCCAAGGGAGTGGCCCCAACATTTTAATATACATGTAGTGTTCTGTCTGGCTGATTTACACGTGGTGTGTGTCCCGTTCCAAGGGATTGGCCCCAACATTTTTTGATACATGTAGGTTCTGTCTGGCTGGTTCACACATGGTGTGTGTCCCGTTCCAAGGCGGTGGCCCCAACAGTTTATTATACATGTATGTTCTATCTGTCTGGTTTACACATGGTGTGTGTCCCGTTCCAAGGGGGTGACCCAACATTTTATTATACATGTATGTTATATCTGGCTGGTTTAAACATGATGTGTGTCCCGTTCCTAGGGGGTGCCCCAAACATTTTATTATACATGTATGTTCCAGCTGGCTGGTTTAAACATGATGTTTCTGTAACGATTCTCATGACAATTATCTTAAAGAATGTGTTACGCTTTGATATCATAATTGTAAAAAAGTACCAAATTGTAAAAAAAAATTGTGTCGGAGACCGGGTTCGAACCCGTGTCGCCAAATTGCAGTCCAGACTCGTATCCACTGAGCTACGACGGCTAACTCTAGGAAGGTGACATAATTAAGCTATACACCTACTTCGGTAATATCACGTGATAACACCGACTAGCCAACTAGCCAATCACGCATAAGGAATGAATTCTACCTGGTAGGCATACTAAGTAATCTTTTTTAATGGAAAAATACGAAATAACTGCTAAACTTAAATAAATGGTAAACTATGTGGTATTTCAGTTAGTAAGTTTCAATGCATTGTACATATCGATACCAAGTTTATGTCAGTTTTCGACAATTTTCTTCTGTTTCCACTATTTTATCATACGGAGTACAGCCCCTTTAAAGAAGCGGAGCTCACGGAGAAATTTCTTAAAAAAAAGGACCGACTTGTTAGTGTAAGCACCTTTCAAATGGCATCAGCTTTAAAATGAATCCGTGCGCCTTTCAAAAAGACCTGTCAATCACTGCAAGATAGTGTGACGCCATTTAAATCAGAGTTGACACAGTAATCTGGCTATTGCAATACAAACAGTAGGCGTGACTATATCCGCATGCGCAGTTATTGCAATTTACTTAGTTATAAAGAGTTGTCTTCTGCAATAAGTAACGAATCTTCACAAATAAGAATCTCAACATTTTAAAAATAAAGCGCCCCTGATTGGCTGCCAATGTAGGGCAAACACTAATTTAGGATAACTATCGTTTACAAGGGTTATCATCGTAAACAATATGGTCTGCGGAAATCAACATTGGGGTATGACCCCTGATCTGATTGGTGTGAATAAAAGGGTCGTGTTCTTGCTTTGAAACCAACTGTAGTGCGTTCAGTATAGATGTTTTCGGCGAACGTTTGCTGTTTGGTTCCCCGCTTGCAGTTTATGCGCTGCCTTGCAACAGGGCTACAAAACGAAGCGAATGCGAGCGTTTTGTAAATGCTCGCCTTACTGAACGCACCGAAGTCAAGGGTGCTTAAATTAAAATTATTGCATACAATGTGTGTTTTTGGTCCGTTATCGTGGTGTGTTAAAACGCAAAAACCCGGGCGTTATCGGTAGAAAGCGTGCATTTTAAGTAAATTGACGTGCCGTTAATGACCGACTTTTTTTAAAAAAAGCTCGCAACATAACAATGGCAGCTGAGCGACCTGGTTTTTGACCGAAAGTGGGTTAACGATGCCAACTTTTGCACAAAAACAAATTTCAGCATACATAGCTGTATACAAATATCAACATATTAAATAAACCGCATTCAACTTACATATTTTCTTCTGAGTTGTCTTTTCCTGGCAAGCTGATGTGTTTTTACTAGATAGTACTTTCTGCAGTTGGTTTGACTATTTGCTTGCTTTAAAAGCACTAAATAAAGTCTAAAACGTTCAATTCTTCCGAACATTAGTTATTTTTGTCGATTTTATTCAAAACAAACGACTTATATGGACATGATTCCATTACGTCGTTTGCAATGAACAAAGAAATTTCAAATATTTTTTCTCTGATGCTGAAGATGCTTTAGATTTTATCAAGAACATGTTAAGAATTTTTTCAGGCTTAAATTAGTTATCAAAACAAATTAAGGTTAAAATTTCGGATGAATGCCGGGTCAACAATAGAAGGAGCTCGTAAAAGTAAATAATAGTGATTCATTGTAGTGTTTTAGCACGTATGTTTTATAGTGTTTATTTATTGTAGTGTTTTAGCACGTATGTTTTAATACTAAGTTCAAATTGACTTCAAGGTAAAATATAAAATAGTGTGGCTACTGCATTGGGAAGGACAACGAAACGTAAGTTTTGTGGGGTTTTACTTTGTTAGCAAACATATGTCAATAATTGCAAACTTGATCAAAGTAATGTAAGTAATGCAGGGGACTGATGGCAGGATGCTGCCTTGAAAGGCATATTGAAATATGTCTATGGTATTAAAATTGAATAAATTGGACCAGCCCAGCAGGGAATGTTGCGACGCGGCTTCGCGAAAACGATAATGATAACACGACAATACGATAATGAAAATGCGACAGTAATATGATGAATACGCGACAGTAGGATGATGATAACGCGACAGTACGATGATGAAAAAGCGACAGTACGATGATAAAAATGCGGCAGTAAGATGATGAATACGCCACAGTAGGATGATGATAACGCGACAGTACGATGATGTAAAAGCGACAGTACGATGATAAAAATGCGACAGCAAGATGATGATATCGCGACAGTACGAGAATCAAAACGCGACAGCAAGATGATGATAACACGACAGTGCGATGATGAAACCGCGACAGAACGATGATGAAAACGCGACAGTACGATGATGAAAACGTGACCGATGAAAACGCGACATTACAATGATGAAAACGCGACAGTACGATGATGAAAACGCGACAGCAAGATGATAATAACATGACAGTACGATTATGAAAACGCGACAGCAAGATGATGATGATAACGCGACATTACAATGGTGAAAATGCGACAGTATGATGATGAAAACGTGACCGATGAAAACGCGACATTACAATGATGAAAACGCGACAGTACGATGATGAAAACGCGACAGCAAGATGATAATAACATGACAGTACGATTATGAAAACGCGACAGCAAGATGATGATGATAACGCGACATTACAATGGTGAAAATGCGACAGTATGATGATGAAAACGCGACAGCAAGATGATAAGAACACGACAATACGACGGTGAAAACGTGACAGCAAGATGATGATAACACGACAGTACGATGAGGAAAACCCGACATTATGGTGGTAAAAACGCGACAGTACGATGGCGAAAATGCGACAGTACGATGGCGAAAACGCGACAGTACGATGATGAAAACGCGACGGTACGATGATGATAACACGACAGTATGGTGGTGAAAACATTACAGTAGGATGGCGAAAAAGCGACAGTACGATGGCGAAAACGCGACAGTACGATGATGAAAACGCGACAGTATGCTGATAATAACATGACAGAACGATGGCGAAAACGTGACAGTACGATGGAGAACACGCGACAGCACGATGATGATACCACGACAGTAGGATGATGATAACGTGACAGTACGATGCTGAAAACACGATATTATGATGATCAAAACACGACAGTAAGATGATAAAAAACACGACAGTGCGATACTACGATAACGAAAACGCGACATCACCATATTACCATGATGAAAAGGCAACAGTCCGATGGTGAAAATACGATAAATTGTTGCATTATGTTCATCGTACTGTCATGTTATCGAGTATTCGTTATCGTACTGTCGTGTTTTCAAAATCCTACTGTCGCGGTTTCGTTATCATAGTTTCGTGAGTTCGCGTTTTCATCGTCGTACTTTCGGTATCGCGTTGCAGTTCACCACAATCATTGGCGATGGCCATAACAGTATTCCACTTTACACGAACACATCAAATCAATTATTGCAATGAATACAATATAATGTACAGTTTATCATTTATATACATCTTAATCAGTAAGTTTGACTTCAATACCATAAAAACAACAAGTAAAAGAAATCATTTGTACCTTTTATTTCATTCTTTCATCATTTGATAATAAAATACATGCATGGAATATACACTAACTCTTGGTATATGTTATATTTCTACCATCACACTAACTCTTGATTATATGTTATATTTCTACCATCACACTAACTCTTGATTATAGGTTATATATTTCTACCATCACACTAACTCTTGAGTATAGGTTATATTTCTACCATCACACTAACTCTTGATTATAGGTTATATTTCTACCATCACACTAACTCTTGATTATAGGTTATATTTCTACCATCACACTAACTCTTGATTATAGGTTATATTTCTACCATCACACTCACTCTTGAGTATTTGTTATATTTTTACCTTCACACTTACTCTTTATTATTTTTTATGTTTCTACCATCACACTAACTCTTGATTATATATCATGTTTCCACAATCACTCTTACTCTTGATCTAATGTCATATCTCTACAATCACCCTAAATCTTGATTATATGTCATATTTCTACAATCACCCTAATTATTGTTCTACAATCATTTACTTTTGACCACTAGTTTTGTACAAATACTAATTCCATCGACATCAAGATTTATCTGCATTCCTCATCATCCATTTACATTGCAATATTTTACAAATAAGGTAATTCTCTCAGTGTCCAGTGAAGTATATCATTATGGTCAAATTAAGTATTTCATCAGTGTCACTTAAGTAAGTCATGAGTGTCAAATGAAGAAAGTCATGAGGGTGAAATGAAGTAAGTCATGAGGGTCAAATGAAGTAAGTCATAAGGGTCAAATGAAATATGTCATAAAATCAAAAGAAGAAAGTCATCAGGGTCGAATGAAGGAAGTCATAAGGGTAAATAAACATAATTATACCTATTGGTCAGTAAATAAATTGCAGACACCATTAGCTAATGTTCATGTACCGTCTTCTTAGTTCTATAGTAGACAACATAATTATCAACACGCGAAAAGTGAATAAAAAGCAGACTCCATTGACTTATGTTCATGTACCGTATACTTAGTTCAGTAAATGCACATTATAATTATTACTATTGTAAAGTAAATAAATTGCAGACACCATTAACTTATGTTCATGTACCGTCTACTTAGTTCAGTAAATGAATATTATAATTATTACTATTGGAAAGTAAATAAATTGTAGACACCATTAACTTATGTTCATGTACCGTATTCATAGTTCACTAAATGAACATTATAATTGTAACTATTGAAATGTAAATAAAGTGCAGACACCATTAACTTATGTTCATATACTGTCTACTTAGTTCAATAGTAAAACATTTAAATATTTACACGGGAAAAGTAATAAATTACAGACACCATTAACTTATGTTCATATACCGTCTACTTAGTTCAATAGTAAAACATATACATATTATCACGGGAAAAGTAATAAATAACAGACACCATTAACTTATGTTCATGTTCCGTCTACTTAGTTCCATAGTAAACAATATAATTATTAACACGGGAAAAGTAATAAATTGCAGACACCATTAACTTATGTTCATGTTCCGTCTACTTAGTTCAATCATTGAACATTTTAATTATTACTATTAGACATTGCATATACCATTAACTTATGTTCATGTTCCGTCTACTTAGTTCACTAAATAAACATTATAATTATTACTATTGGAAAGTAAATAAAGCGCAGACATCATTAACTTATGTTCATGTTCCGTCTACTTAGTTCAATAGTTAACAATATAATTATTAACACGGGAAAAGTAATAAATTGTAGACACCATTTACTTATGTTCATGTTCCGTCTACTTAGTCCAATTAATGAACATTATAATTATTACTATTGGAAAGTAAATAAATTGCAGACACCATTAACTTATGTTCATGTTCCGTCTACATTGTTCAATAAGTGAACATTATAATTATTACTATTGTAAATTAAATAAAGTGCAGACACCATTAACTTATGTTCATGTACCGTCTACTTAGTTCAATAGTAAACAATATAATACTTAACACGCGAATGTAAATAAATTGCAGACACCATTAACTTATGTTCATGTACCGTCTACTTAGTTTAATACTAAACAATATATTTATTTACACGGGAAAAGTAATAAAGTGCAGACACTATTAACTTATGTTCATGTACCGTCTACATAGTTCAATAGTAAATAATACAATTATTAACACGGGAATGTATTACATTGCAGACACCATTAACTTATGTTCATGTTCCGTCTACTTAGTCCTATCAATGAACATTATAAGTATTACTATTGGAAAGTAAATAAATTGCAGACACCATTAACTTATGTTCATGTTCCGTGTTCTTAGTTCAGTAAGTGAACATTATAATTATTACTATTGTAAAGTAAATAAAGTGCAGACACCATTAACTTATGTTCATGTACCGTCTACTTAGTTCAATAGTAAATAATATAATTATTAACACGATAATGTAAATAAATTGCAGACACCATTAACTTATGTTCATGTACCGTCTACTTAGTTCAATCGTAAACAATATAATTATTAACACGGGAAAAGGAATAAATTGCAGACACCATTAACTTATGTTCATGTACCGTCTACTTAGTTCAATATTAAACAAAATAATTATCAACACGCGAATGTAAATACATTGCAGACACCATTAACTTATGTTCATGTACCGTCTTCTTAGTTCAATAGTAAACAATATAATTATCAACACAAGAATGTAAATAAATTGCAGACACCATTAACTTATGTTCATGTACCGTCTACTTAGTTCAATAGTAAACAATATAATTATTAACACGGGAAAAGTAATAAATTGCAGACACCATTTACTTATGTTCATGTTCCGTCTACATAGTTCAGTTAGTGAACATTATAGTTATAACTATTGGAAAATAAATAAATTGCAGACACCAGTAACTTATGTTCATGTACCGTCTACTTAGTTCAATAGTAAACAATATAGATATTAACACGGGAATGTAAATAAATTGCAGACACCATTAACTTATGTTTATGTACCGTCTACTTAGTTCAATCGTAAACAATATAATTATTAACACGGGAAAAGTAATAAATTGCAGACACCATTAACTTATGTTCATGTACCGTCTACTTAGTTCAATATTAAACAAAATAATTATCAACACGCGAATGTAAATACATTGCAGACACCATTAAATTATGTTCATGTACCGTCTTCTTAGTTCAATAGTAAACAATATATTTATCAACACGCGAATGTAAATACATTGCAGACACTTTTAACTTAAGTTAATGTACTTTCTACAAAGCTCGATAGTAAACAACATAAAATATTACATGTGAGAAGTAAATAAATTGCAGACACCATTTACTTATGTGAATGTACCGTCAACTTAGTTCAGTAAATGAACATTATAATTGTTACTTTTCGACAGAAAATAAAGTGCAGACACCATTCTTTATGCTCATGTACCTTCTACTTAGGTCAATAAATACACATTATAATTGTAAATATTGAAAAGTAAAGAAACTGCATACACCATTAACTAATGTTCATGTACAGTCTATTTAGTTCAATAGTAATCAATATATTTATTACCACGTGAAAAGTAGATTAATTGCAGACACCATTAACTTATGTTCATGTACCGTATTCATAGTTCACTAAATGAACATTATAATTGTTACTATTGAAAAGTAAATAAAGTGCAGACACCATTAACTTAGGTTCATGTTCTGTCTACTAAGTTCAGTTGGTGAACATTATAGTTATTACTATTGGCAAGTAAACAAAAGTGCAGACACCATTAACTTATGTTCTTGTACCGTCTACATAGTTCAATATTGAACAACGTAATTTATCAACAGGCGAATGTTAATACATTGCAGAAACTATTACCTTACGTTCTTGAACTGTCTACTTAGCTCGATAATAAACAACATAAACTAAACATGGGAAAAGTTAATAAAGTGAAGGCACCATTTACTCATGTGAATGTACCGTCAACTTAGTTCAGTAAATGAACATTATAATTGTTACTTTTCGAAAGAAAATAAATTGCAGACACCATTCTTTATGCTCATGTACCTTCTACTTAGGTCAATAAATACAGATTATAATTGTAAATATTGGAAAATAAAGAAAGTGCATACACCATTACCTGAGGTTCATGTACAGTCTACTTAGTTCAATAGTAAACAAAATATTTATTACCACGGGAAAAGTAAATAAATTGCAGACACCATTTACTTATGTTAATGTACCGTCTACCTATTTCAATAAATGAACATTATGATTATTACTATTGGCAAGTAAATAAATTGCAAACGCCATTAGCTTATGTTCATGTACCGTCTACTTAGTTCAAAAGTAAACAACATAATTATCAACACGCGAAAAGTAAGTAGAGTGCAGACACCATGAACTTATGTTCATGTACCGTCTACTTAGCTCGATAATAATCATCAGTATTATTAACACGCGAAAAGTAAATAAAGTGTAGGCACCATTAACTTATGTTCATGTACCGTCTTATTAACTTAATAGTAAACAATATAATTATTAACACGGGAAAAGTAAATAAAGTGCAGACACCATTAACTTATGTTCATGTACCGTCTACTTAGCTCCATAATTAACATCATAATTATTAACATGGGAGAAGTAAATATAGTTCAGACACCATTAACTTACGATTATGTACCATGTACTTATTTCAATAAATGAACATTATAATAATTACAATGGGAAAGCAAAAACAATGCAGACACAATTAACTTACTTTCATGTGCTATTTAAGTTCAGTAATTGAATATTATAACTATTAACATAGGAAACGGTTATAAATTGCAGACACTAGTAGCATACCACAAGTACCGTCTTTGTCAATATATACTGCTTGTTTTAATAACTTGAATCGTCAAAATTCACATTTCTTATTTATTAATAATGTTTTTCAATTACATTTACCTCTATAAAAATGATGTTCTGGAAATGGGTTATCATTTCAAAATTTCCTATTTTACCGTAAAATACCATTCTTATCATTCACTTTTTTTCTAATTCATATATGTATAAATAACATTAAAAGTCATTCTTCAAAATAAAATGGTTATGCTATAATAAACAAAATGTTACTGGGGTGTACAATATGTTAAACAAACACCGGAAAAATGACAAGCAGAATATAATTAGGGCATAAAATACAGGATATATACATGTATACAATGGGATTAACAAGAAAATGTGAACTGTCATGAAAAAAAGCAAAACAATGCTAACCATAACATATGTACAAATACCAATGCATTCTAGCCATCTAAATGAATGTACATGTGCATTGATGGAATAAGATTTTAATTATCGATCAATCATGAGGAGACTCGTAAAGCTAAATCAATGATTTTCCTATAGTTTCCATTTTCGTGACTAGGGAATAATAAAACGTTTCGATAAATACGAGATGAAATCAATTGAAGTAAGCAATTGTGTAAAATAAAGTATATAATAAGTGTTAAATGTAGTATGGCATCAGTGTTAAATGTAGTATGTCATCAGTGTTAAATGTAGTATGTCATCAGTGTTAAATGTAGTATGGCATCAGTGTCAAATGTAGTATGGCATCAGTGTTAAATGTAGTATGGCATCAGTGTCAAATGTAGTATGGCATCAGTGTTAAATGTAGTATGTCATCAGTGCTAAATGTAGTATGTCATCAGTGTTAAATTCAGTATGTCATCAGTGTTAAATTCAGTATGTCATCAGTGTTAAATGTAGTATGTCATCAGTGTTAAATGTAATATGTCATCAGTTGCAAATGTAGTATGTCATCAGTGTTAAATTCAGTATGTCATCAGTGTTAAATGTAGTATGTCATCAGTGTTAAATGTAGTATGTCATCAGTGTTAAATGTAGTATGTCATCAGTGTTAAATGTAGTGTGTCATCAGTGTTAAATGTAGCATGTCCTCAGTGTTAAATTCAGTATGTCATCAGTGTTAAATGAAGTATTCATCAGTGTTAAATGTAGTATGGCATCAGTGTTAAATGTAGTATGTCATCAGTGTTAAATGTAGTGTGTCATCAGTGTTAAATGTAGTATGTCATCAGTGTTAAATGTAGTATGTCATCAGTGTTAAATGTAGTATGTCATCAGTGTAAAATGTAGTATGTCATCAGTGTTAAATGTAGTATGTCATCAGTGTTAAATGTAGTATGTCATCAGTGTTAAATGTAGTATGTCATCAGTGTAAAATGTATTATGTCATCAGTGTTAAATGTAGTGTGTCATCAGTGTTAAATGTAGCATGTCATCAGTGTTAAATGTAGTATGTCATCAGTGTTAAATGTAGTATGTCATCAGTGTTAAATGTAGTATGTCATCAGTGTTAAATGTAGTGTGTCATCAGTGTTAAATGTAGCATGTCATCAGTGTTAAATGAAATATGTCATCAGTGTTAAATGAAGTATGTCATCAGTAACAAATGTTGTATGTCAACACTGTCAAATGAAGCATGTCATCAGTGTCAAATGAAGCATGTGGTCAGAGTCAAATGAAGTATGTTATCAGTTGGAAATGAAGTATGTCATCAGTAACAAATGTTATATGTCAACACTGTCAAATGAAGCATGTCCTCAGTGTCAAATGAAGCATGTGATCAGAGTCAAATGAAGCATGTCATCAGTGTCAAATGAAGCATGTGATCAGAGTCAAATGAAGTATGTCATCAGTTGCAAATGAAGTATGTCATCAGTAACAAATGAAGTAAATTATCACTGACAAATGAAGCATGTCATCAGTGTCAAATGAAGTATGTCATCAGTTGCAAATGAAGTATGTCATCAGTAACAAATGTTGTATGTCAACACTGTCAAATGAAGTATGTCATTAGTGTCAAATGAAGAATGTGATCAGAGTCAAATGAAGTTTATCATTAGTGTCGAATGTAGTAAGTTATTAGTGCTATCTTTTGTTTTTATTGTTACCGGTTTATAAAGCATATGATTATAATAATCGGACACTCGTTAGCAAATAGCGCACATTTTTATTCTGTTCATTCAAGAAATATATCTAAAAACTCGCTAAAGACTCATTTATAAACACATTTCCTGAACACGTATGATATTGTATGACAATAAGATTAACACTATTTCTCGTGAAAACGCTTCAAGCCTTACCCCAAGAGAACCCTTTATTTGTAGTGACGATGAATTCTAGAATCGGCATTATTTACAAGACAGATTAAAACAAATGAAAGTATACTAACAGCGACGATGAACTCTAGAATCGGCATTATATACAAGACAGATTAAAACAAATGGGAGTATACTAACAGTGACGATGAACTCTAGAATCGGCATTATTTACAAGACAGATTAAAACAAATGGAAGTATACTAACAGTGACGATGAACTCTAGAATCGGCATTATCTACCAGACAAATTAAAACGAATGGAAGTATACTAACAGTGACGATGAACTCTAGAATCGGCATTATTTATAAGACAGATTAAAACAAATGGAAGTATACTAACAGTGACGATGAACTCTAGAATCGGCATTATTTACAAGAAATATTAAAACAAATGGAAGTATACTAACAGTGACGATGAACTCTAGAATCGGCATTATTTACAAGACAGATTAAAACAAATGGAAGTATACTAACAGTGACGATGAACTCTAGAATCGGCATTATTTACAAGAAATATTAAAACAAATGGAAGTATACTAACAGTGACGATGAACTCTAGAATCGGCATTATTTACAAGACAGATTAAAACAAATGGAAGTATACTAACAGTGACGATGAACTCTAGAATCGGCATTATCTACCAGACAAATTAAAACGAATGGAAGTATACTAACAGTGACGATGAATTCTAGAACCGGCATTATTTATAAGACAGATTAAAACAAATGGAAGTATACTAACAGTGACGATGAACTCTAGAATCGGCATTATTTACAAGAAATATTAAAACAAATGGAAGTATACTAACAGTGACGATGAATTCTAGAATAAATGTATGATGCCAAAACAGTTCAAACATTAACTAGACGCAGAATTATCAGACAAATAAATAGGATGCACATATTAACACATTTATACAAATGAAACTATATTAACAGTCATTAAATGTATTTTGAAATCACTATACCGTACAATATATCTTTATATGTATTCTGTAACCACTATACCGGACAATATATATTTATATGTATTCTGAAACCACTATACCGGACAATATATATTTATATGTATTCTGAAACCACTATACCGTACAATATATATTTATATGTATTCTGAAACCACTATACCGTACAATATATATTTATATGTATTCTGAAACCACTATACCGGACAATATATATTTATATGTATTCTGAAACCACTATACCGTACAAAATATATCTACACAATCACAACTATTTTAACAGCAGTAATGTTTATTAAAGGGACTCACTCACAGCTTTTATGTTTGCAACAATTTTCTCATACTTGAAATTCAGTTATTTGACTTCCTTTGTTGAACAAACACAAAACAGCCATTGGTAGATACTCACTTGAGCAGACTTTTGTGAATACAAGCCGAAAATAATTCAGTTTTCAACAGTGGTACCAGTGCTTTTCGGAAAAATATATTAAGATATTTGACAATGGCAAGTATACATAAGCAAGAGAGCTCTTATATGATGCTTATGATGATGTCGAATCTATGTTACTAGCATTTTGTTGACATTTTACAAGAACTATTTAGTTTGGATTTTTGGACTTAAAAAAATGTGAACGAGTTCCTTTAAAAACTAACCACTTTTACTTACAAAACATGCATGTGTATCAAGCTCTTTTTACATTAAAAAATGAAATCACTTTAACTTGTAAGGCATAAAAAACACATTAAACAGACTGAACTCAATATGCAGCAACAACACACTTTAGAATAGTTATGACAATGTCAAGAAAGGCAACTCTATTTACAGTAAATCATTATAACAATGTTTAGAAATGCAACTATATTTACAGAAATAATAAACTCTGAAATCACTATAACTTGCAAGGCATATAACAGCACTATCAAACTCTCCATACAGAATCAGCACTCTTTATAATCATTATGACAATGTTTAGAAATTCAACTTTATTTACAGTAATAATTTACTCTGAAATCATTATAACTTGCAAGGCATACAACAACACTATCAAACTCTCTATTCAGCAACAGCACTCTTTAGAATCATTATGACAATGTTTAGAAATTCAACTTTATTTACAGTAATAATCTACTCTGAAATCATTATAACTTGCAAGGCATACAACAACACTATCAAACTTTATTTTCAGCAACAGCACTCTTTAGAATCATTATGACAATGTTAAGAAATTAATCTATGTTTACAGTTGTACAGTACCCTGATATCACTTTAAAGCTGCACTCTCAGAGATTGAACGTTTTGACAGCTTTTTTTATTTTTAGTCTTAGAACGAGCCTATTTTTGCGAAAATGCGTGGAAACCTGTTATACAAGAAAGCTGACAAAAATAAGATTGCAGAATTTTATATTTAAGTTCAAAAAATGATGTTTTATGTATTTGTTCTTAAACGTTAGTTATAAAACATTCATTTTCGAATAGAAATATGAAAATCTGCTATCTGATCTTTTGTCAGCAATCTTTTATCATTGGTTTGCAGATATTTACGCAAAAGTTTGGTCTTTCCATGACAAAAAAATAAAAAAAAGTTGTAAAAACGGTATATTTGTGGGAGTGCAGCTTTAACTTGCAAGACTTAAACAAACAGATCAAAATCTATATACAGCAACCACACACTTTAGAATCAGTTTGACATACAAGACGTACAGAGGGTACTTGTTTGTTTTTAGTGTACGACAGTTATATATTTCTTGAGTGAACACCAAAAACCAAAATATTTACATTGTTGTGAACGAGGTGAACTATATAACAATCTTACACTGAAAAACACACCCTGTCTCTTTATTTAATGCTGACCTTTTATGAGAAATAATAATTATTTTATCTTTACTTTAAAAATATCGCCAAATGTTAGCAAAACGGTGTCATACCGGGAATGACGTCATTGTTGTTTTTTCATCATAGCACTGTGTGCGTTAACATTTAATTTATAACAGTTTATCGGACTTGAGATAATCAGTGATATAAGTCATCGTTATTTTTCAATAACCACAGGCAAACAACATGAAAGAAAAGCTTAAACTCCATTCAAAATATTAAGCAATTGATATTTAAGCTAACATTACGTCATTGCTTTTTCTTTCCAACAATTTGTGCATACGTTTCTATATTTTAGTGTGAAACAAGCTTATCTGAGAAAAGCAGTTAACACATTAAGATAAATTTACGGATTCAAACGGTGAGTTTATCACGATATATTTACCATTATTTTTCAATAAGGCAATGAAAAGAATGACATGAAGTGTTAACATTTCCAGCAACACATTTGTTTCTCATAAATCAGCAACTTACACCGTTTTTTAAGAAACTTCGGAAAATAAACTTGTACAAAACTATTAAACACATCGTTCCTTAGACTTTAGGTTTACTTTGATTTTTTGCTTCCAAAGCTTTAAAAAACCTTCGTGCTTCCTGAAAACGCGTCAGCTCAGCTTTTTCGGAACCTGGAACAAAAATAACTGCATTGAAACACACAATTGATAATGACAATACGTATGGAGAACATGCTCGCAAGAGGTAATTCTTTAATATTTTATATTAATAATAAATAATTCAACTCATAAGTGATAAAACAACACTTTTCAAACTCTAACCCGAAAATGCAATCATCATCATCATCATCATCATCATCATCATCATCATCATCATCATCATCATCATCAACAACAAAAACAACACCCCCACCATCATCATCATTATCATCATCATCATCATCATCATCATATCATCATCATATCATCATCATCATCATCATCATCATCATCATCATCATCATCATCATCATCAATCATCATCATCATCAACAACAGCACCAACACCCCCACCATCATCATCATTATCATCATCATCATCATCATCATCATCATCATCATCATATCATCATCATCATCATCATCATCATCATCATCATCATCATCATCATCATCATCATCATCATCACTACCACAATCATCACCACCATGCTGTTCAAAAACAACAACAATATAACAACAACATCATCATCATCATAAAGCACAAATATTTCGCTTACCGACAGATCAAGGGGAGTTTCCCCCGGAAGCCTGAAGGGACTCTTCCGTTTCCGTTGACGCTGAATAATGGAACAGATGCATGCCGTTATATTTCAAATTTATGAAAATAATAGAATGCAAAGAAAAAGTCCTTAAACTATTAGCAAAAAGGTGAATAAACTTTTATTACATGCTATATCTTGTTTCCGGTAATTATTTTCCTATTTTTATTCTCAAGTTCAAGCAAGGAATGTGTTGTTAAAATCAATTCACTGACACTTACCGACGGAAAAGCCTGGACTAACTCTTGCGGTTCCGTGGAGGCTAAAAAATGGAACAGATTCATGTAGCTATATTTTAAATATATAAAAATAGAACAAACCAATTTGGCTTGGCCGTATTCATGTATCACGGTATCAAGTTGATTAATAAATCATTCATGCTACTTGTACCATATGGATAGATCATAATAACCAGTAAAACCGAGCAAAACCTACATTATGATAAACTCGAGCGCTTTTCCACTATACACAGGTCATTTATTTGACATTTTTTTCGGACAGTATGATAAAAACAGTTACTGCACCCATTACCCTCGTGTCTTTAAGTATACACAAGAAAACAAATAATGCATAGCATCAAGTCGGCGCAATGAAATTAGAAGAAATATGTGCATGCAGATAACCAAAAATGGTTATTATTTCAATGATAATATTTTGTTTTATGGTTGGTTTACATATGCTCGAAGCACAATATGGTTAATAATATTGTTACAATAGTTTAAGCCCGGAATTATAGATATTCTGGGCGCCGACTAATAACTCGTGCTTAACGCTCGTGTAAAATTGATGTTACTTTGATGACTTGAAACGTATTACCTGAATATAAGAAATCTATGATGTATGCACAACAACATGAAACTAGCGTAAGGAAATCACGTATTGCATATGAAAGCTTAACATATATACATCATATAAGCGTTTATTTTCAGTGGCAGCAATTTTCTGATGTTTTATTAAAAGGGGTTGAAATACGTTATCTATTTTATACAGTTAAATAATAATTTATCTTTATGATATTCAAAATGAGCCATTTTTCTTTCTTTTTTAATCAAAATATATTTAAATATGTATTTTGACTAATTGGCTATACTCAAGCCTGTTTAGCTTAGGAAGTTTTGAGAAATTGGCATTAAATTATTAGTTAATTATAGAACGGACACAAGGTGGAATATTATTGATTGGTACGTGCAATTCATACGCGTTAATGAAATACATACATTTACAACTTTGGCACACAAAATATACTTATTTAGTTAGTACAAAACGTATATAAAAAACATCATAATTTGATTCAAAACAATTTTAAACAATAAAATCAATTTGATTCGTTTTCAAACATGATAACTCCAAATAGAAATGATTTGCAGAAAAACAAAAATGACTTTAAAAAGAAAATCTAAATTTTAGCAGAATATATTTATTATCATAGCCAGTTTCAGTTTAGATCTTTTCATCATTCAGCCAGTTTCAGTTTAGATCTGTTCATCATTCAGCCAGTTTTAGTTTAGATCTGTTCATCATTCAAATATATCAAGCAATTGTGAGAATGTCACCTACCTTTCACGTTTACTTTAAACTCAACCGACCATCTACCGCGCATATTAAGTTGAAAGGGCTTCACAAGTTTCACGGCAGAATGGTTCTCCATCTCCACCTGCAGCTGTCTCACGTCCTCTTCATGCTTTATTGTACACCACCATAACTGACAGTTCACAAAACGTCCCGACTGTATCACACTACTAACGAGACGTCTGAACACTTCTGCTGACATGGTCAATAGCCATAATGTAATATGTGGTGTATAGTCAGCTGTGACGGGCTGTAGAGCAACCATCTGAAGAGCGGACTGGTTCTCCATCTCCACCTGCAGCTGTCTCACGTCCTCTTCAGGTTCTATTTTACAGCGCGATAACTTACAGTTCACAGAACATCCCGACTGCATCACAATACTAACGAGACGTCTGAACGCTCCTGCTGCAATGGTAGTAGTATACAATGTAATGTTTGTTCTATAATCAGATGAGACGGGCTGTAGAGCAACCAACTGAAGAGCGGACTGGTTCTCCATCCCCACCTGCAGCTGTTGCACGTCCTCTTCAGGCTTTATTGTACACCCCGATAACACACAGTTCACATAATGTCCCGACTGTATCACAAATCTAACGAGACGTCTGAACGCTCCTGCTGACATGATTATGTTATCCAATATAACATCCGTAAGGGTAGAAAGCCGCCCGTCCTGAAATGCCATGTTAACAATGTAAGTACATATTCAGGTAACACATACGTTAGTTCATTAGTCGTTCGAGGAAATGACGAAATAAATGTGCAATATTTGATATATGGAAAAAAGACAAGCCTTTCTCAGATACGAAAGGGAACATACGTTTCTGGAGAATAGTTATCACACTGTATACAATTGTTTAGCTGTTGTAACGTTACACGAGTCATCTGCATACCATATTTGAATTCACGCATCGATGAATAATATGATTGCCAGATCGATAATAATATGAAGTACGGTGATGATGCAAAGCGGATTCTTTCCGTCCAAATTTTTCATTTGCGGCTTCTATCCGGCACCGATACGGAATCTATCCGTCTTGCTTATATCGGAGAAACAAACAGCAAAGTGCTATAATTATGTTTATGATTTGATACCTAAAGAACAACTTCATTAACTGTCGACAAACAAACACAAAAATGAAAGCCCAATATCTTTTTATTCATCTGAACGAATACAAATAAAACAGCGATTATGATTCTGAGAGCAAATACCATGTAAAAGAAACCTTGATATGTATCTACTGTCAGCTATATACATCCTGATAATTACGTTTATCTTTTCAAAGAAGGTATCGAAGTAGGCATTATTTAATTTCCTGCTTTTGTATATATTCTTTGGGATAAAAAGTTGAAATAAAGTCCTCACTTGTCGGTACAGCAAAGCTCCGAATTTTATCATTTATGAGCAGTTGTATAGACATTTGGGCACCGGATATATTTTGTAACTGGCACCAGTTTCTACCCAAGATTTGATAGTGTTTTTTTTGCTTGTTTGTTTTCAGTCGGAAAAGAAGACCAAATCAACACATACAACATTAATTTCATTAAAAACTAATTACACAAATCCTGAAGATATGAATCATATATTATAATTTTATAACCTATACAGTGTTCATTAATAATTATAAACTTATGAGTTGTTGACGATGTACATTGTACAAGTCGAAATAAACTGTCTGTCTGTCTGTCTGTCTGTCTGTCATAATAGTCCTGACGTGCCGCGGTAATCTCACGGTTGGAAACGAACTTCATTATTGCGGGAACGAATTTCTATTGTAAAATGTTAAAATGTGTACTATTTGTATATACAATTTAAAGTGAACTATAATAACTAAATGCTCGGAATTTTAGCTGTTGCCTGCCACGACTATTATCATTTCCTAAACAAATGAATATTTTTGTTTGGTTTCGATGGGCGATTGGTGCAACAAGGCCGTTTTTAGCACAGATGCTAGATAACTTAAGTCCTGAAAAGAAACAAATTGTTGAATAGTGTTTCTTGCATACCGGACGTGTGTTTCCGGTCATGTGACCAGTGCTGGAAAAACCCATCTTACATGGAGTCACGCGCAACAACGCGCCACTTTTTATTTCTTTTATTTTATGGTTTATGAAAAATATATTATGCCATTTCAATAAAGCGCAATCAAAAATATATGTTTGCAAGACTATTTTTAGCTATTTAAAATTACTGCGCACTATGACGTCAGTAAACAACGTTGCACGCGCTTTTTTGTGTACTTGTACAAAAGTTCGTTTTCTACGTCATTTTTCCACAAACTTAGCTGTGTGAAGTTAGCTAAAGATACGACATTGGACATTCAAAATCGAATGTTGTGCTGGCACGACATTGGACATTGGACATTCAAAAGTGAAAGTCGTGCGGGCACAACATTGATATAGGACATTTAAAAATGAATGTCGTGCCAGCACGACATTGGACATTGGACATTAGGATTTCAACAAGAGCAGTCGCAAGACAGCGCGCTCGACTACGCCGCTTTGACTTAGAATACAATAACGATGTAATAATACCAAGTTTGGTCGTTTTATGTCAATCCTAACTAAAATTATTTGATACATAAGGTGATTTTGATGCTGCCCTCCCACCAGCCTGCCCAAACAATGACGCAAGTCATTCAAATAACTTGATTTCCCATTATGAAAGTGTGGTTAAGAATATACAAATATGCCATTCAAAGGAAATTAAAAGAATAATAATAAAAAAAAAATATAAAAAAATCAAGGGCCATAACTTGTATTCAGGCTTAAAACGGAGTTCTGTTTCTTGTTGTAAGATGGTCGTAAATAATTTTGAATTTTATTAAGTGCATTTAATGAATGTAATAGAAGTTTTTTTTATTAAAATCCCAACTTGCCCTTATCTTTTACTTGCCTAAAACATTAACCTAAGTCAATCAGGGGCAATAACTTGTATTAAGGATATAGAGTTATGTAACCTCATTGGGTGATGGTCCTGAACAATTGTGTGAAGTATTAATTATTATAATGTCATATAAACATAGCATCTGACTTGTTGGATAAATCGATATAAACACATCAAAAGGAATAAAACAGCGACCAAATATTTCATTTAACTTAACGTGTGCAAAATCAATACGATCCGATGTCAAGCCAATATTTTACCCGATGTCGGGCCGATTTTTATAGCATCATGTCGGTCGATATATCCATGTCAGATGGGTATCATGCCCCTTGATATAATATTTCTCTTTTAAAAGTTTCATTATGATAAGTTTACACTTCTTATATATTCTGATTATATATTTAAGGGAAACAGCTAGACTTTATATCCATTGCTGTCATATATTATCAAACCAAAGCACCATAGATATTACCGATATTGGCGACACCAATTTCAGTTTGGACATATTTCGATAAAGATATCGATTCAACTACATGCTGATGTCGGCTTGATGTTGTTAACCGATGTTCAGCCGATGTCAGGACGGGAACGACATTAAATTTGATATAGGACACATGTCGATGAAATAATTCGGTCCAATAATACAATGACAACTACAGGGTTGTTGTTGTAAACCGATGTTAAACCGTTCTCATGCCGTGCTGCTAAATCAAAGTGAACAGATACTAAAACGATTGTTATGGCAATATCTCGGGCCGACATATCACTTACACTTTTGATCGTGGTGTGCTTTTCATTTAAGACGCTATGCTTGAATTTCATATTTCCAATCATTAAAATAAATAAATATAATGGGTAGAGATTAAACTGCAACTCCCTATCTTATTTCCATTGGTGTATTGAAATCATTTCAATAGTAATTGTAGTCACTGTGCTTACCAGATTTGGAGTGAGTGAATCGTCGCTTTGTGCTAATAACGCCGCCATTAACCGTGGTGCTCTTGTTTGTGTTCTAAAGCTGACCTGCAACTTGTGAAGATTGAGCATGTGTGGAATAACAACGTCTGAGAAAGCAAGTCCCTGTAAGGAGAGTGTGTTGAGTTGTTCAAGATGTCGAAGATCAAGATCAAATTTCGAATCATTTGGTAGAGAGTAACGCCATATGACGTCTAGATGTTCAATGTGTTTAAGTTTCGAGAAGATTTCCTGGGCTTTCGGCTCCCAACCACTCCATTCTATTGAGAGTATTTTCAAACATGTCACATCAGAGGACAGAATTGAAGTTACCAGTTTATTTGATGGTCCACGGCCCTTGAGTTGTATTTTGCATTTTGATAATCCATTCCAGCTCAATAAGTTGATATCTGTATATGGACACTTCTCTAATACAACATATTTTAGATTCTTGCAAGTCTCTAAATCTAAAAGACTTGAATCATTCTTGTCCTGCAACACATCAGAAATGTTGCTTTTGCCTTTCATAAATAATGATACAAGAGTGGGCTTATTTTTATCCAAGCAATGTTTCAATATTTGCTTGTGTTGTTTTAATCGATGTTTAATATTTACTCCTTCATTCCAAAGAAATTCATTATAAAGAAATTCATTATAATGACCGAGGGTGATATGCCGCAGGCAGAGCTCCGCTCCGGCGTGCCCGCTTCTCTCCGCTTCCTCATAGCCTTGCAGTATCATATGCTGGAAAGCTACTGCTTCATTATCTGAAAAGCCGTAAGTGAATACTTCATTCAATGTCTTCGAAAACACTTCGACAGCAGTAATGTTCATGCCGCAAAGAAACAGAAACATCTGACGCATGCTAAGCACGCCTTCCCTCCTGTTATGGCTATACACTTCCTGGACGTGTTGACAATGCTTGATCAGATCTGATCTGCTGCTTTTCGCCAAATACAATGCTGACAAGTATTCTTGAAGCGTTTTGTGCAAAAATTGAAAGGACGCAAATCTTTCACCTATTTTACTACTACAGGACATGATGCCAGATTCAAGAGACAATCGTTGGTACTTTTTCTCTAACTGATCCTTTGGAATGCCGAAAACAATGGTATCATCCTTATTTGGTGAAAACAGTTTATTGAAAGCTAATTTGCTCAAAGAATCAAGAAATTCCTCAGGAATATCGTTTTCCTCTATCTTGTTCTTGTCGTTCATTTCACTCCACCTTTCTTCTATAATTTTCTTGTAAACTTCAGTCAGAGACATGTTTGCCTTTAGCTGGTCTCTGTACCAGAGCCAAACAATTTGAACAAGCACGATTGGAATACCGCTAAAATGCCACAGGCCTTTTCCTATTAGCTCTTTAACGCAGGTATTTGGACGGTTTTCTTCTTTGTATTTCTCCAACTCCTCAAGTATTCTCCGAACAAGTTCCTCAGGTGACAAAACGCCCTCCAACTGCACATGGTTGCCAAATTGTGAGCGTTTCACTTTCAGCTCCGTTAGTTTGTATGGTCGTGTTGTTATTAATGTTGTACAGTTCACCCAACTTGTTTCAACATGAGGAATTCGTTCATCGCTGTTACATTTGCTACAATGTGTCCACTCATCTAAGCCATCAAGAAGCAGAAGGCAACATTCTGATTTCAAAATCTCTGTTAACAATTCTCTTGACTCTTTATTATCTGAATGAATCCGTTCAATCAAACAGAGTAATATCATATCTTTGATTTTGCATTGATCAGCAGCCTCTCGTAGCCTTATATAGAATAAGAACCCAAACTGGCCTAAGATGTTATCTTTCTTTCTCTTCTTATTTCCGTTCTTGTGCAGTTCACACCAGTCATGGACAATTTTTTTACAGAGCGAGGACTTGCCCTGGCCCGGTTCGCCCACCACGAATACTGTTTTAGCCATCGTGCCATTTTCGTTCAGAAACATATGATTTATTTCTTGTATCTTTATATCTTCTACTTTACCATTTTTGCCTTTCCTGTTCTTGAATATAAGTTTGGGCTTTTCATAAATGTCTTCTGCATCGATGTCCAATCGAACGTTCATTGTGAGGGACTTTGTCTGGTAATAATTGAGCAATTGTTGGTGTAAATCTGGAAAATGATTAATATATTTTGTTTAAGATGCTTCAAAATAAGAAAATGAGAAATAACACTCAACAATGTTTATGGTACTCGATGCTGTTAGAAAGTAATAAAAAACAAATGTTTACCCTTGTTATCATTGTTACATGTCAATTTGTGTAATGAATAAGTTGATAATTCGATATATAATAAGAACAATTACTTGCATTGATATACCATTAATTAGGTGGGATGATGAATAACACTAAGCTTGCTTGAAGCTAATTTACACTGCACAGTAAACACAATCAGTACCATCTTTGTAAAAAGTAACAAGGTTGTCATCATTTATGAAATAGATAAATGTCCCCGATATGGGGATGAAGATGGACAGCTATTATTATATTTCTAATAAAAGTTACAAGTTAAACACTTTTATTTCATTAGAATTAAATATATTTCAACAAAAGACTTCTAATTGTTCTCTACAAGTCTGTGTGAGGATTGTTTGAAGTAAAACATGATGAAATCACAAATTTTATTGACAACCACATTCCTATTCTGTTGTACATTTCAGTAAATCTCGAATAAAATTGAGTAAGTTACATCTGAGCAAACATAAGTAATAAATGGGGACCGACGGACAGTGCGACTTTTATATCTCACCCTTTGGGTGCCATAATATTAAAATGCTCACTAGTCTATTTAACCATGCAAATCATAAGTTTAGTTTAATATAACTGTATAGTGAAGCTCAATAAAAACGTACCCCTCAAAAACATGATAAATATGTTTTGTGGTAATACAAATAAAATCCCATCAACTGTCATAGTAACTTACACATAAATAGTGTATGGAAATTTCAAGCAGGCTGCTCTTTTACACTAACAGTTGAGTGTTGGAAATGATTAAGCAGTTTAATAATAATTAATATGGCCGCGTTAAAACGACTTTTTCCAGCTTGTCTGACGTTTACAGTACTACTCTATCATACTGATGACGACCATGTCACATGAGCCATTACATTACGGCACTACATTGCGGTGCAAACGGTGTTTATTTGCTATCCGTTTAAAACGGCAATGTTAATATAAATATTTCAAGAAATATGATAGGATAAGGAAGTCAACAGTTTTACAATTTGGCCGTTTTGGAATGATTGCCGATTAACCTTTACTGTGACCTTGACCTAGAGTTAATAGTATGAGTGATAAAATAATTATTGCCACGCGTCAAATATTGATAATTTTGAACGTTGGTATTAAATGACTGTGTAAGATGTATACTATCAGTCATATTTTACATTCAAAAACTACGATAAAGATTGAGTGCGCTGTCATTGACTGTCAGAATATCAGTTTAATTCAAATTATATTTCAGATACATTCTATTTTCATTTTAATTACCTTCATGTTGTAAAATTACGATTCTTTGTAATGCTTCTGTTTCAATATAACTACAACAAGTATATCAATATATGGAATTAAACGAATGGGTCATATAATAAAATGAAAATTATAATTAGACACTTTTTTAAAAACTGCTATCTCACTTTCGCTCGGTGTACATTCAATGTCATCCTGTTTATATCGACCTAAACATGCGTTAGAACGCCGGAAAAAGGTCCTTATGAATTTGATGAGAATTTGATGTTGTAAGTATATTAATGTAATTAAAGGTAAAACAATGATTTTTCTTATTATTAAGGCATAATGCATTATTTTCTCAACCAAATGAATATATGTATATTCTAAGACCATAATCATACGGTCAGTTTAGCCATTGAAGATAAACGTTTATCACAGAACAGTGCAGGTTTTAATTGTTATACAACCATCACATATTTCCTTATATTTCACCAGTGTAGTAAATTGACATTGACTTCATTTTGCACAAACATATGTTAGGGTTTTTTTCGAAAACCAAAAAATTAAATTTTCATTATGGGGACTTTGTAACCACTGGTTATTTTCCAATCAACATTATTCTTATATTAAAGTCTTATCAATAAATAAGGGATTTGACTGTTAAAAATGCATACTTATCAGGTGTAACATGTGTT
Organism: Mya arenaria; assembly: GCF_026914265.1. NCBI lineage: Eukaryota > Metazoa > Mollusca > Bivalvia > Myida > Myidae > Mya > Mya arenaria. Next base: position 16,822,041 of record NC_069131.1, on the reverse strand, counting down.
TTCTTTAACCTCACAAGCTAGTACTTTCTAATCTGTCACACACGATAGGTCGTTTGTAGTTGAACGAGAATCTATGGTATTTTGAAGCATTTCTATACCCATAGTGTGTGAACTGACACCGGATTTAGCTCAAAAAGTGATAAGTAAACAGACAAATATGCAGTTGTTTTTTTCTTTACCAGAGGTAAGATCTTGGTGTGTTAACGCTTATCTACCGTATCCACAAATGAAACAAGTGTTTGAACTAATAGCTTAATGCTTAATTTGGCCTTTGGTATACTTTAAAGTGCTTACGATTTAGCAGACCTAGAGGAAAAAAGTTTCTTCAAATCTGAGATGATCACCTCAAAACTTACAGAGTTTCGACAAGTATTGTTATTTTTAGGAAATATATCGAATAAATAAAAAATCTGAATCGAAGGATTTCACATGCATAATCTCAACTATTTTTATTGTTAGAACTGGCAATGTAACTTTTAAACTGTTAAAGATATGGCCTTAGAAATGTTCACTGTACTGGGGATAGCCGTATTATGTACTGAGGATAGTTTCAAAGTTGAGAAACGTTTTCTGGTGATAACATGTAAAATGGGACAACAATTGATAGTAACACTGTTAATATACAATATACATGTATGTCTATTTCGAACTTTCAAATAATCTGCACAAAGTGAGAGTACAATTTGATGGGAAATTATTGAGCAAATTTGAGTTAACAATGAGTTTGGTCCATGCTCTTCTAAATGAACGTGTATATGCTAACTGCTTAAATATCAGGGTTGGTCACAATACATACTTTCTCACTGAAGTGAACGAGTAGTGACCATTATTCTGTTCTAAGTAATAGCAACATCGACCCAAGCTTAAAAAAAAGCTTCACGTGTTTCACATTTGATCACATATCTCATTCCCTACTGATGACTTTCTGTGTGCAAAAACGTACCTACTTGGTTTACAAAGCAATAATATATATATGAATAGCACCACATAAATTCTACGTCCATATGTTTTGTGTTCCACAATAAATCAGATTACCGGCGTATTTAAAATATTTAGATATAGATATTTGCGACTCGAACGTTGATGCTTGTGAAAAACACGTCATGGTTAACTAATCTATATTAATGAATCAGTTTTAAGTGCATACAGATACAAAAAACAGCAACTTTTATTTTGCTCTCATCCCTCGATATGGACAACATCAAACAATTTCCCTCGAGCTCGCGTATAGGTAAATGGCCGTTATCATTATAACAGTCTCGTTATTTTAATTACATCGTTACAATCCTCAGTCTACTTAATAGCCACTGTGCAGTTATTTATTTGCTTCATCTATCCCTAGTACACCGCCAGGGCATCAAAAGGTATGAATATCTCCGTAACAACAAAACATATCGTATTGATATCTTACACATTACTAGATAATGTAATTACAATGAAATCGCTCGATTCAATTTTATTATTATTTTCAATTTGTTGATTAATGTTTGAAATCGTACCACATGAATGAACATTTGTGAGCGATCATGCAACTTTCGGCGATAATTGGGCTATTATACAAAAGAGGAAACACATTTCCATCATAGTCGTGTATTGCACAGGGTCAAGTTATTTGAAACTCTTCGATTTTGATAAATATATAACCATAAAATACAAAAAAAATATAGAAAACTTTCCATTAGTCAAAATCAAACGCTTATCGATTTATCACCTTTTGAGCTATATCCGGTGACTGTTCCCCCACAATGATACCACTGGCACCGGATTTTTAAACTCAAATCATTTTTTTTAAATTTCAAATAAAATCTTATAATTCCGAACTAAAAGTTATAATACCGAAAATGTGAAAAAATATTGAAAAATATTTAAATTGTCATAAATATGCACTTTGTACTGTATAATATACTAACATGGTATTGAACGTTTTGCTACCCGGGTCACGTAATCATCTAATTACTCAGTTATCGGAATTGAAGGATATGATATCCATCTTCCAAACACTCCACCTTAGCCCGCGAAGAAATTTGCGTAATATCATACGATTTTATTTACTTTATTCCCATTTAATATTCTGTTTCCTTGATTTTCGTACACCCTTGACTTCCGGTTTCAGAGTAAGGTTTTATAACGGCTCATTTCATTGGTTCATGAACTCCGCGAGATGTTTCGCGTACAAGTGTCAACAACTGTAACATTTGGAACGAAAATGTTAAACACAGCGAAGTCTTTGGCATTAAGAGTGACTTTAGCGTACTTATTTCGGGTCAGGCTGGTTCTGGAATTACACATACCATCGAAGCCGAATATGAAATTTCATGAGACAACGGAAAGTGGCTTAATATGCATCACAGGATTGACTTGTTTCCTTGACAGCGATCTTGACGCAAAAACTGTTCGCAGGTAAGAAGTGCAAAATGTTTTATTTATAAAAAAGAGCTGTTCACCAAAACGCCGTGTTAAATAATAATCTATATAATTGTAGAAACATTCATGTTTTTTGTGTTTGGTTCATTTACACATTTATATTTATTATTTAGTAACATTATATATTTTATACATTTTGTAGTTTATGCTTTGTTTTTATGCATGCTCACAGAAATGAGTGTCATCTCAATTTCCTTTACAATTGCCAAAATTTTCTTAAAGGGACTTGGTCATGTTTTGATACCAAAAAAAATATTTTCTAAAACTGAAAATGAATAATATTATGTTAACATTAGTTTTACTTGTATCACATTTACATAAATAGTTTAATGTTTGATATCAAAATAGTAGAAAAAAATCGGGAATAAGTAATAAAAGAGATCGATCGCAAGTTTGATTTGAGTCTACTCGTGGAAACAAGTAAATTATTAGAAAATGGGTAGTCTAAAGCTAGGGTATGTGCCTGTACATGTATAGTTGAGTTGTCTACAGGCATATACCATAGCTTTTGCTGAAAAGTTGAATATCAATAAATATTTTTAAAACATTTATTAAGAAGCAGATGCTACAAGTCCATGTGTGCATTGTGCATTAATTAATAGAATAAAAATGGATGTACAGTTGTAGCTAGGTCAAAATAAACCTGTAAAATCAGTTTTTATATCTTTGCAGGGAAGTGATGGATGGCAACACCAGTATTCGTGACGGTCATATATTGAAGCGTAGGCTTGTGGGCTGCAGTTCCACAGAGTGAGTCTGAGACACACCGGCACTATCTCCTATTCCACCTAGATCTGGGCTCAGTGCAGATGTTACATTGCGCTGTTAACAGTTTTTTACATGATATCGCTACAACCTGGAAACAATGACTTAAATAATGACTATCTGCCGTCTTTATCTTTGCAATACTTGGTATTTCGTTCCAGCTGTGTGTCATTGGTCAATAAAAGATACTTACAGTTGCTGAAATAGTATCTTTAGAAATGCATGAAATGTTGTATAGGTATAATGCTATATAGGTATGTATGTATTTCTCCTCAGCTCAATATAGGGGTAGTAAATGTTTAGTTTCTCAAACCATTTTGTAATATTTCAGTAGGGAGCACATAATGCTATTGTTTTTCCAGGACAATTGCTTTCAATTTGTATTATCAGTTTGGCTTTAGAGCTGCACTCTCACAGTTTGACACAGATATGAAGTTTTTTTTGTCTCAGAATAAGTTCACGGCATTAAAGCCTTCAATTCTGTTATCTATATAAAGGTAACTTACAATAGAACAAATCTCAATTGTTTGAAAGAACGCCAAAATCCATTTACTTTAAGCGTTAATAACACTTTTTACCATAAAACATCCATTTTCTAACAAAAATATGGAAAACTACATTCAAATCTTACCATAAAACATCAATTTTCTAACAAAACCATGAAATCTGCATTCATATCTTTTGTTAGCAGTCTTTTATCACTGTTTACCAGACGTTCACTCCGTAAGAGTGCAGCTTTAAATCACTATTAAGGCCACAACAAATTGATCATTTGTTCGTCGGATTTGCCGCACCTAAAATTCGAAAAATTAAAAAAAAAAAAAAAAAAAAACTTTTTTTTTGCGCCCGCACATACTATTTGGCCGCGCATATTTATATTTTTGTTGACTTCTAAATTTCCTCTATTTTCTGAAATTCTTTTACTTAGAATTTAAACCAGCAACGTCGACCTCGCCTTTTTGAAGGTAATTCCATGCTTTACATTCTTCGCGAGCAAACTTTCCTCGTGTCAGGACAAAATAAGGTCCGGGTAACCGCAAAATAGCCGATATTTGTTGACAGTCTTTTTTGTCGGGAATATTTTGCAAGACGCACCGTTGTTATTCATTTCCGGTATTAAGTTTCAGGTTACTTTCAGTATTTGTAATGTAAAATACACGTTTTAAGTGAAAATCAGTGTCATAGTCAATGGATTATAGTCTTCAGTAAACAACAAGAGTTTCACAGCGTCGAAGGCAATAATTATTTATGTGTGTTTTAAGTAATTTATTGTTTTGTACTCAAAATTTAGTGTTTAATAATACCTAAATCGGATTTTGAGTGCAAAACTTATATTAAAATACACGAACACACGACTTACGGTACAACTATTGAACATGTTTTCGTGAGTTATTTTTTTAAATTCTTAAATGTCTCAGTTTTCATATAATCATCATTGTTTAAAACAGATAAAAATAGTAGGACTTGTAAATGTTTTAGAAACATTCTGTATTTATGCACCAGTCAATTGTACCCACGCCCCCCCCCCCAACCCCCTCCCCTCAGGTCCGAGGATAGCCGGGTAAATGAACCGTGTTTTAACCTTCCAGGTGGCCCCGCAGTGCCGGGTGAATGCGGTGGATTTGCCCGGCGGGGTTGGCTGGACCGAAAGTCCCCGCTATTCCCCAGACTGGGAGGGGGGGGGGGCTGGTTGTGGTGGTTACAATTGACTAGTGCATAACACACACAGTTTGAAAATAACATCAGTTAAATCAGAAAATAAAACCTTTTATAAGTAAAATGACTGTTTTAATTTTCTCAATTTTTTGTGCTTATCCTATTTTGTCTTTCACCGAGTTGTAGTAAAGTGGCCTGTTTCTTACCGTCATTGAAGCTATGGGGCCATCATGTTATTCTTTTTAAGGCACGGACCTATACCGCATAGGTTCTTGGTCAAGGCGAGGTCTTGAAAGGGAAACACCACCTGCTTTAAAATAATAACCGGTGCCACATTTGCAGAATTGTTTGATCCTGCTTCAAGTATGTTGTCCCGCAATTCAATCCACAGTGTTTATTTTTTTAGAAATGTTCTCTGTGTTATTTACTTTTTCAATATTCTGCAATGTCAATGTCACTACAATTTTATCATGTGCTTCAAGAGGTTCAAATTTAGACCTGACCCAATATTTGGAAATGCTCAAATGATGAATTACTCTTACTAGTCTAAAATGTTTTTGTGATAGTAAGTTACGGAATGAATACAATAGTTTTCTTTTTGGTCCTCGAATAATTGCACGTTACTATGAGGAATGTTGTCTTTACAATATATCCACGTTTAAATTTAAGTTGATAGTAAAGCACTGGATATCATTGCCATTTGTTAAATATTGAGACAGATTTTCATGTGATACAATTAAAACCTTTTCATTTATAACTGAGAACCTTTGTTTGTAATTGAAAAGCATTTCTTGACATAATTGTATGATAAATTTGGTAAGAAATAAACTTTTTTATTTATTTTTTTAATTTTTCGCTCTTCGCTCGCCTCTGATTTGCCTTAAATTTAAAAAAAGTATTTTTTTTTTTTCGCTCGCTCGCTCCTACTTTTTTTTGGCAAAATCTGTAGAACAAATGATCAATTTGTTGTGGCCTAAAGAGCAAAAGCAAAATATTTTTTGAATGCAACTTTGTAGATCCATGCTTAAAAAGAAGCACCCTTAAAAGTATCAAGTGTTACTGATTCTTTTCGGCACAATAAAGCATTTTTTAAACTTTTTAGGAATAATCTTCATTATAGAGCTCTTTTGGAACTTTAAGTGATTTGTTACATTTTTAACTAACTTTTATCAAGAAGGAAATTAATTATTATGCATACTCTATAAATTCTGACCAAGTCCGGTTTAAGTCATAATAACTATTTCATGTTTATTGTTAATGTAGTTGTGTTCTAATTAAACTTATATAACAAGATTTGTTTAATTAAACATTAAAAATAATTTGCTTGATTGTGATGAAAGTTGATAACATAACAGCCTAAGTCTGTTTGGTAGGTAGAAACCAGGCGTGTAGCTGCCTATACACGAAATACATGGCTGAATGCACATGGTTCTGACAAAAATAAAACAGTTCAGCCAAAGCTACAGAACCACTATGCTTACTTTACAACATGATGTAACAGACATATGGACATTGTCATCGAGTATGTACAGTTCAATGGCAAAAAGGACAGAAAATTAAACTTCAGTATGACAATCTGAGTGTTTTTCACATTATTGGACCTTATTTGTTTGCTATTTTGTAGAAAAATCTGCTGAGAATTTTTTGTTGTTGATTTATTATCCTAAAACTATCCTTTTGTCAGTCTAAAGGACCTTAGAACGCCCAGAACACCAGATTGGTCCAGTTTTTTTAAAAAGTTCATGCCCTCCCGCCCGCAGCACAATTATGAATCCACGTGAATAAAGGGCTAGCTACGCCCCTGGAAACGAGTATTGTGTACGTTCGTTCAAGAGGTCATCAGAATGTTCCATTTGTCACCAGATTGGATATAACCAAATAACTATTGATGGAATGGAGGCTGACATCTTAATCCACCAAACCACTTTCACCCTTTTTGAGTAGTACATTGGAAAAGACATCAGAAGATGATTCCTTCGAATGTTTTATCCTATTATAGAAATATGAATTTATTTTTATTTTTATTTACTTTTTTCTTTAATTAGATATTTTTTATTTATCTATTTATTTATTTATTTTTTTTGGGGGGAGGCGCCGAGTCCGTTCCCCTATAGCTGTTAGTGGTTAGTCACTCAAATATTAAGAACAACAGAGTGTCTTCATTATATTTATTGATTTTACTTCCTTCCGAATAATAAGAATGTAGCAATATATAAGAAATGAATTGTTATGTTGAGTGCAAAGTGAGCGTTGTTTTCTGTTATAAATAGGCCTTAATCAATCAATATTACCATTGTATTGCATCATTGCAACTTCATATTTTATGTGGACTTGCTTGTTAACGGAGTAGAAGGGCTAAAATGTTAGAATTTCAGTTTCTTAACGATTTGAGATTTTAAATACGCCACCACGGAGGACTTTTCATTCGACCGATCAAATCGCATGTTACAAACTGGACGATAAACAGTAATAAAAACGGAAGTCAAGAGTAGAAAAACAGAAAAATTGGAATAAAGCAAAAAACAATCGAATGATCGGCGAATTTCTTCGCTGGCTAAGGTGGTGTGTTTGAAAGATGGATATCATGTCCTTAAATTCTGATGGCTTTTAATCTGCAGAAGTTCTTTTGAACTGAGTAATTAGATGATTACATGACCCGGGTAAGCGAAACGTTCAATACCATGTTAGTATATTATACACTAGTACAAAGTGCATATTTATATAAAAACATTTTCGGTATTATAATTTTTCGTTATATTTTTTTTTTGAAATTTTTAATAAATGATTGAGTTTGAAAATTCGGTGCCAGTGTTCTTTACATGAATTATAAGCATTTATATATTGTGTTTTGTTCATGTGTGGAAATGGTCTGTGTATTGTTGACGTGTTCCCTGTCACCCAACTTTATGTATTAACCCAGAATGTTGAAAGTATACTTATTATTTTATATTAAGAATATGCTATCAAGTTAAGACAAAACAATATAATTGAAACGTTTCCAATAATATATACCTAGCTAACTATGCTTCATGCAATCAAATAAATAAATATTTTACATGTCTACATCTAGGTTAATACTTCTTTGTAGCATACAGAGACAAGCCCAGAAGCAATACATTCAAGTTTGAATCCTGTTGAGAGACAAATGGTTAGGGCCAAAAATACACTGAACGAGAGACTCAAAACGTATAAACACAACCGTATAGACTTCACAGACTGCACAAATTGCGCCAAACTAGTTTATCAATTATCATTATCAACTAATTAAAAAACTATTTATATAGTGATGGTGAAAATGTTGCTTTCAAAAAAAAACTTTACTCGTTTCTGAAAAAAATGAGTTCTTAATCATTTCCCTAAAGCTCTTACTTACAATAATGTTTCATAACGTTTTATTTTTATTTGTTTTAGTTGTCATGATGTCGTGATTGAGTTTTTCCTGTGATATTTTAACATCACGTCGACAAACGTGTACACTGGACATTCGTGTTGTAATCCACGTCGATTGCTTTATACATTCTTAAAAAAAATGCTACTTTGAAGAGCCTTACCTGACTTTGCTTTCGACTTTTTTAGCTTCTCCATTTCTTCACTTTCTTTCTTTTGTTTTTTACTCAGTTCGTTTTTCCCCTTCTCAATGGTGTCTTTTAGTTTAAATATGCCTTCTTCGATTGTCTCATTCAGAATGTTCTTAGCATTGACTACGCACAAATCCAGCTGTGCAAGAGAATTGTCAGAAGATTTCTTTATATCGTTAATGACACTCTCACCTTGTTCCCTTATACTGGACATTAACATATCGTTGAGTTTTTCAATGTCACCCTTTATCTCACTTGCACGTTCGCTGTAGTTTCCTTCTTTAGCACAAGCAAGTTCCGTGATTTCTTGAACGCCTTTGATAGTAGTATCTTCAATGATATATTTTAACCAGTCCGCCTTGGGATCTATAGTTTGGGTCTGAAAGTGAAATAGAGTAAATATGTAACATGTAATGATACTGTAACAAATGTTGATCCTGGTTTGATTATTGTAATAAATGTAACCACATAACTCTGATTTGATGCCAGTCTGAAAACTCGATTTTGAGTGGATACTCAAATTTCTCAATGTAACCGGTGCTACCATTGAAAAGTGGCAAACGCGCTAGTATATATACTGTTCAATGAATTTCATTGATAATAGCAGGATAGGCCAGAGTCTACATGCACAGCTTGAAAACAAGAAAATGTTGGAACCACGACGAGAATGAAAGTCCACATACTATAAATCATGTAGAGGGGTAAAAGTTACACTAATACGGCCATATGGATATGATGACATATGTTGATGCTGTTGCCCATTTAGTAAAACTGTAATAAATGTGTGAGAAAAGGTAGCATAAAAGATTTGTAGTAGGTGTTAATATATGTTTTAGCTTCATATCAACCAATACATATATTAACAAGAAACGCCGCAATGCGACGAATCCAGGTTTTTAATGATTGACAGAAGAACTTCAGTCTGTGTCTGTTTTTCTATTTTAATTAAAAGTGACCTTGACCCTAGGGACCCCAAACGCAGTCCCATGAAAGATAATCATAAACTCTTCCTATTGACAAAGTTTGGTCAAGATATGTCAACCCTAACTTAAGTTATTCAGTTTCAACTGTTTTTCTATTTTTAGTAACAGTGACCTTGACCTTCACCCTAGGGACCCAAACGCAATCTAATGAAAGGTCTCTATAAACTCTTTCTATAGATCAAGTTTAGTCATGATATGTCATCCCTAGCTAAAGTTATTCAGTTTGAACCGTTTTTCAATTTTTATTACCAGTGACCTTGGCGTTGACCCTAGGGACCCCAAACGCAATCCCATGAAAGGTATCCATAAACTCTTCCTATTGAAAACGTTTGGTCAAGATATGACAATCTTTACTAAAGTTATTCAGTTTCAACCGTTTTGCTATTTTTAGTAACAGTGACCTTGACCTTGACCCTAGGGACCCCAAACGCAATCCCATGAAAGGTCTCCATAAACTCTTCCTATAGATCAAGTTAAGTCAAGATACGTCATCCCTAGCTAAAGTTATTCAGTTTCAACCGTTTTTCTATTTGTAGTAACAGTGACCTTGACTTTAACCGTAGGGACCCCAATCACTATCCCATTAAAGATATCCATAAACTCTTCCTATTGACCAAGTTTGGTTAAAATATGTCAACCCTTACTAAAGTTATTCAGTTTCAACTGTTTTGCTATTTTAAGTAACAGTGACCTTGACCTTTAACCTAGGGACCTCAATCGCAATCCCATGAAAGGTATCTATAAATTCTTCCTATTAACCAAGTTAAGTCAATATATGTCATCCCTCACTAAAGTTATTCAGTTTCAACCATTTTTTTATTTTTAGTAACAGTGACATTGACCTTAACCCTAGGGACCCCAATCGCAATCCCATGAATGGTCTCCATAAACTCTTCCTATAGTCCAAGTTTAGTCAAGATATTTCATCCCTAACTAAAGTGTTTCAGTTTGAACCGTTTTTCTATTTTTAGTAACAGTGACCTTGACCTTGTCCCTGGGGACCCCAAACGCAATCCCATGAAATGTCTCCATAAACTCTTCCTATAAATCAAGATTAGTCAAGATATGTCAACCCTTACTAAAGTTATTCAGTTTCAACCATTTTTCTATTTTTAGTAACAGTGACTTTGACCCTAGGGACCTCAAATGCAAACCCATGGAAGGTATCCATAAACTCTTCATATAGACCAAGTTTGGTCAAGATATGTCAACCATAACTAAAATTATTCAGTTTCAACCGTTTTTCTATTATTAGTAACAGTGACATTGACCTTGAACCTAGGGAACCCAATCGCAATCCCTTGAAAGGTACCCATAAACTCTTTCTATAGACCAAGTTTGGTCAAGATATGTCAACCCTTACTAAAGTTATTCAGTTTCATGGGTGAATTTGACGCCGCACGCCCGCCCGCCCACTCGCCTGTCCGCCCGAACAACGACGTTCGCCATTCTAATAACTATGTGAAAACCTGGTTAAAAATATTCAAATATGTGCTATACTCTTAAAATGCATTATTGAAGAATATAATTATATCTATAGTGTGCTGAGTAATTATATATATTCATAATTTAATATATATGTTTTTCCATTTATTCATGCATTTTTAACTATATGAACTTTCATGAATTGCAAATAAAAATCAGCTCTATATTTGTTTTCTTTTTATCAAATTAAAGAATACAACACACAATACATCTCCCCAATCAAAACCTCAATTTCTAGGAAGAAGGAAGAATAAGCGGTTGGGAAAGTGCGAACACACCTATGTAAACGCGTAACCCAATATTCCATTGAGGAAATAAAACACTTCTTTTCAATACTTTGTTACACACTACTACTCTTGTTATACATTGCATTAACCACCTCAAATAGGATTGTTTTCTTTCTTCAGATTGTAACATCCTTTTAAAATAGGGGATGTAAATGGGTGTAACATGTCAAACCCGTGAAAACCATCCGCGTTCTAGACTTGTTACAGGTTACTACACCCTGGTTAGGTTGATACTACATGAGCTACAGCACATATATTTTAATATAAAATCTTGTTACAACCAGTTCCGTGTGTTACGTCTATCAATTACAGTCACAGCTACAAATATGTAATTTCCTAAGATTGTTTTAATATGGGGCATAACAGGAATGAAGCTTGTCAAAGATGGCTGAAAATCAGCGGTCTGGGCTTGATACATGGTGTAACACGATAGGTTGATATTATATACGTTAAAAAAGCGAAAAAAACATTTCGATCAAAATGAAATGCGAAAAAAGATTTTTAAGGATCAGTGTCACAGGTATTGGCTTTATTACACCAATATAGCACCCCGGGATTTGAAAAGGTGCACCAATATCGGGTTCTGAATGTGACATGATTATTATAAACAATGCAATCATAAGACATGTGTCTACGACAAGATAGAATCAGTATTTTTCAGCCAGCCTTTGTATGTCAATCTTACGTCTCTCTTACTATCTGTCCATAAGTCAGGAATCTCTCTCTACCTTATAAGAAGCCAAAGCTAAATTTAAATATTGTTTTCAAATACTTTTAAAGTCATCTTTATCACGTTCTCTAAGCAAGAATCTGATCTTATGAAATATGTTGATAAAATGAGACGAAAAAGCTATGTTTGTTCAGAACTACCCGCGTCTCTCTGGACACAAACATCCGGTGTATATTTGATTTGTATATTTCTAAAAAGAATGTATTAATGTATACATGTTTATAAAAAAAACTGACTTCTTAATATACCTATGAAGCTATCTTGCCTGTATGTTTATCATAGTTTCTTATATCAATATTTTAATATTTTGTCTCCTAAACCACTTTACATGTAAAAATATTTCTTTTCATTTCACTCGCGTATATATCGTTTATCTATTGGTCGCTATTTTGTCCGCATATCAACCTTTTATCTCATCGTCAAATTTATATTCCACCTTATTGTGTTTTACTTTACCTCATCCAGCTGTTTGATTGCTTCCAGTATTTCTGGATCTCCCTGGAAATCTGGGTCGTTCAGCAACTTAAGCATGCTGTCTATACACTCAGTGGTGGCCTGGTATGTCAGGGCCTTTGAACACAAGTCTGGCATATGCCGGATCTTGTTCACGAAATTCCGAGCCTGAAAGTTAAATTTACATTAAAAATAAGTTCAATCCTTATGGTTAAACTGTCCATCGAGCATGAACTCATTTGAACATACAAAATAAAATTTGGCAATTGATGTTTGATTTTATAATCATGTTAATAGCCAGTGTGAAAGCCGTTAATGTTTAATTGTCTTCGGGACCGAGTGATAAAGAAAGAATATCATTACCTCATCAGATAGTTTTTCCACAGTGGATGTGAATTTCCCGCAGTTATATATAAAGGCTGCCAGTCCGTTGAAGTCAATTTCATCAAATGAAGATTTATCCTCATACCCAGCTGACTGCATGAATAGCTTGGCGACATCAAACGAGTCTAGCCATTTGTCAGTAGAAGCGTTTCGCCATGATGGTTTCGTTCTTTTGTGTATAGCTATGATTTCATTTCGAAGTTTTTCATGATATCGACAAGGTATTGGTTTGTTGTCAGATATACGACCATGGTCTAATGAACAAGTCTGCTCATTCGATGCCTTCTGTAAAATATCAGTGTGCAGATGGCTAGACTTTGTCTTGACAGAAGGCAAGATAGCTTTCCTCGTAATGAAAACGGCCCTCCACTGTTTCAGCCAGTTTTGGGACTCTGGGCTGGCGAATGTCCTATATGCCGCCATCTTCTAATAGCCTGATAAGGATAAGGAAATTGAAAATATTATTTACAGTTTATAGTTTATAATAATTTCTTATTATTTCATCTTTAAAAGTTTCTTTGGTTTACATTCGTTCTATTTTTTTTTCATATTAATTCAAACTTTGGTTCGAAGCTGTTCAATGCACTCATTCAAATCTAGTGTAAAAATGTATAGCAGTTTAAACGTATAGCAGTTTTGCATGAAGATATAGCTGGTATTTAAAGAGCTATGGTCATTTGAACATTATGGAAATATGCACGCTAGAGCAGCACCTACATGTAGACAAATGGTGCTAAATTTGAAATCGCGCTTTGCACAATATTCCAGATGGATTCACGAGTAATATTGATCTAATCGATATGAAACTGTACAGATTCACGCAGTAAGGTGCCTAGCTGTTCAAATCCTTTAGACATATAGATCTTAAAAGTGGTACTTTTTTGGCTTTGTTTGCTATTCGTCTTCATGGTAACGGCGTAGTCATTCAATGTTGACAGCATATATAACATAACTTTCATAAGTAGTTCACTCATCTGTTAAACAGGTAATATACGTCTACCGAATCGTCATATAATCTGATTTAAATATTGGTCAACAAACGCTGAATAATAACTGTTTTTTATTGGTCTGTTGGCCATCAAAGTCATTTGCATTGTGATAAGATGCCTGGAAAATCTACAATGTTTAATTAAGTTTCAAAATTTCAAGTTCATTTCCCGGAAATCGTTTTCTAAATAAACTTCCATAACATGAGACATTTGGAAGACTTTAACATGCCATTATGACTTTGTCCAAAATTTTCATCGGATGAATCGAATGAATATTGCAGACGATGCAGAGGTATAGCAAGAACATTCATTTTTTTTTTACTAATTTTTAACAATTTTTGTTGAAGTGCGAGGCATAAAAACCGTGCAATATCACTCTATTCCTGTAATACAATTGGGGATAATTATATGGCAGGATATCCCGAAAAGGACTCAACATGTTTAGCCTTTAGGAAAGGTTTGGACAGCATGAGCGTCTCAAAGCCTTGTTGTGATTATCTTGTTTAAATGCACACGGATACACGTTGAGCATACACAGAGACACACAATAATACAACTGCAACTACGAGATCAATTTCGTATACAGCATTCGTACATATACTTAAAAATAAACGCGCCCTAGTTCTGAAGCAATTAACTAAATTAAATACTTCTTAGTTAACGGAAAATTGTGCAATCATGACCCATTTGCACTTATATTATTCATTGAATATTCTTTGGCGTCAAGCCTTTTACAGAATTGTGAGATATGCTGAGTAAGCCTAAATCATAATGACTGTGTGGATGAACAGCGGATGAAACATTATATATTTCATTGTGTACAATTTTAACATCCAGTAAGCCCTTGTTTTGCTGACCGGGAATTTAGTGATTGCTTATGAACTTCATAAGCAGCCTCTTACTTTCATAGCAACCACTTATTTTATTGCAAACAAATACGTCCTAATCATCCAATGAATACCTTAGCAATTACCTTTAACTTGAGTATCCAAATCCAAAGACTACCTTTTCAACAAATGACATCCTTAGTAACCAAAGACTTTATTAACAGCCATCCCCTTCCCTAAATTTTCCACCAATTTCCACCAAATGCCATGGATTTGGGTGGCATTTGGTGGAAAATGGGTGGCACTTGGTGGAAAATGGCTGGCATTTGGTGGAATATCAAGAATTTCACCAATTGCCATGAAATTTCCACCCAATTGGAGGTGGCATTTTGTGTAAAGTTGAACTCAGTTTTTTTACATGTGGCACTTTGTGAAAAAGTTGGACTTAGTTAACTTTTCATATGGTAGTTGGTGAAAAACTGAACTTAGATAATTCTTTGGGTGGCATTTGGTGAAAAGGCTTAGAAAATTTCAAGTGTTCTGTAAGACTCAGCAGAATTCACCATTAATTACCATCATGGAATAAGAATAGCATTCAGTTGCTGTTCATGCTGCTGTTTTAGCATCATAACATAATTATTATAATTATAATTACATAACTAACTGGTAATAATACTTTTGGGGATTTCTCCCACTTCTACTATAACTATAGTCCCACTACTCTTCACCATGTTGATGATTATGATGTTCAGGTGGTTCTATAGATGATGATTATGATGTTGTTGGTTCTTTTGATGATGATTTTGATAATGGTGATGGTGGTGATTATGAAGATTGTGGTTTATGATGATTGTGGTGGTGGTGATTATGATGATTGTGGTGGTTGAAGTGGTGATTTGGATGGTGGTGGTGGTGATGGTGATCATGATGATTGTGGTGGTTGTGGCAATCATGATGGTGGTGGTGGTGGTGATAATGATCGTGATGATTGTGGTGGTGGTGGTGGTGGTGGTGATCATGATGATCGTGGTGGTGGAAGTGGTGATTTGGATGGTGGTGGTGGTGATAATGATCGTGATGATTGTGGTGGTGGTGGCGATCATGATGATTGTGGTGGTGGTGGTGGTGGTGGTGATTATGATGATTGTGGTGGTTGAAGTGGTGATTTGGATGGTGGTGGTGGTGATGGTGATCATGATGATTGTGGTGGTTGTGGCGATCATGATGGTGGTGGTGGTGGTGATAATGATCGTGATGATTGTGGTGGTGGTGGTGGTGGTGATCATGATGATCGTGGTGGTGGAAGTGGTGATTTGGATGGTGGTGGTGGTGATATTGATCGTGATGGTTGTGGTGGTGGTGGTGGCGATCATGATGATTGTGGTGGTGGTGGTGGTGGTGGTGATTATGATGGTGGTGGTGGTGGTGGTGGTGATTATTATGATGGTGGTGGTGGTGGTGGTGGTGATGATTATAATGGTGGTGGTGGTGGTGGTGGTGATTATGATGATGATGGTGGTGGTGGTAGTTTATGATGATGGTGGTGGTGGTGGTTATGATGATGGTGGTGGTGGTGATTATGATGATGGTGGTGGTGGTGTTTATGATGGTGGTGGTGGTGGTTGTGGTGGTGGTGATTATGATGATGATGATGGCGGTGGTGGTGATTATGATGATAGTAGTGGTGGTGATTATGATGATGGTTGTGGTGGTGATTATGATGATGATGGTGGTGGTGGTGGTGGTGGTGGTGATTATGATGATGATGGTGGTGGTGGTGGTGATTATGATGATGATTGTGGTGGTGGTGGTGGTGGTGATTATGATGATGATGGTGGTGGTGATTATGATGATGATGGTGGTGGTGGTGGTGGTGGTGGTGATTATGATGATGATGGTGGTGGTGGTGGTGATTATGATGATGGTGGTGGTGGCTGTGATTATGATGGTGGTGGTGTTGGTGGTGATTATGATGATGGTGAGGGTGGTGGTGATAATGATGATTGTGGTGGTGGTGATTATGATAATTGTGGTGGTGGTGATTATGGTGGTGGTGGTGGTGGAGGTGATAGTTGTGGTGGTGGTTGATTTTGACAATTGTGTTGGTGGTGGTGGTTGTTTGTGGTGTTGGTGATTATGATGTTTGTGGTGGTGGTGAAGGTGATCATGATGATTGTGGTGGTGGTGACAACAATAACAACAACAACATGTTGATGATAATGGTGATGCTGGTGATGATGATGCTGGTGATGATGATGATGATGATGATGATGATGATGATGATGATGATAATGATGATGATGAACTTTTTGGAACTTTTAGTGAGAAATTTTTCGTGCAGTTTTGTTTAATTTTTTGGATTGATTAAAAGGTAACTATTTTTTATCATATTATTAAACAGATAAGATCAGGACTTATCATATATGTTTTTATTTTACACATATTAGGCTCTTTGTCTGTGTTTAAAGCTTGACTAAGAGATTCATAAGCTTTATGCATGTACTGTCAAGTATGTTTCACTTTTTTTCCAAAAGAATTGACAAAATAATACTCATTGTAGGAATGTACTAAGTTTAATAAGTATCTTTCAATTTGTACAATAAAGTTGAAGATGTATAAAGAAATGTTATTATACACATATTTTTTTTCAGACCCCACCCCATGGCATTTGGTGGAAAACGTTCCAATACTCCACCAACTGCAACGTTGGGGTGGCATTTGGTGGAAAATATTGCCACATGGCATTTGGTGGAAAATGTTCCAATACTCCACCATTTACTGCCATGTTGGGGTGGCATTTGGTGGAAAATATTGCCACATGGCATTTGGTGGGAAACGTTCCAATACTCGACGTTTGGGTGGCATTTGGTGGAAAATGGTGAAAAAATAGATCTAAGTCCCATTTTCTTCTGTTTATCATCATTTTACACCAAGTGTCACCTGTTCCAGTACTCCAACAACTGCCACCCATTTCCACGTCCAATTCGTGGCAAATTTAGGGAAGGGTGGTAGCTAAGGCAGTCACTGGTTGTTAAAGGCCTAGTTTAAGGAATGTTTGGCATGACAATCCCCTGCTGTGCATCTCCTGCTTATATCACTGGTTTCACATTTTCCTGTGTATTTGTTTATTGGCTCAGGGCCATTAAGGGTCCATTTCTTTAATAAAACCTCAAAAATTGCACAGCAGGTTACTCAGATCAGAGATCTGATAAGACAATTATGCAATTAGATAAAGATCAATACATCGAAGTTGTGTACTATACACGATTTTTTTTTTTTTTTTTTTTTTTGGGGGGGGGGGGGTCACTTAAAGAAGGATTAATCTAGGCCTTTAAGGAAGTTAATCTTAATAAAGAACTAATAAATGAAGCTTCATACCAAATATCATGTGGCTAGGCTTTGCGGACTCATAGAAGAAGATGTAAAAGTGTTTTTCTATTTCAGTATATAGAAAACTTGTGATCCTTGGGGCATGCAAGCAAGTTTTGACCCCAGGGACATAATTTGACATTTTGAGATAATTTGGTTTGCGTCTGCAGATATTTTTTTTACATATATTGCTATCTAAATTTATAGACACCAGCTGCGCGGCCATTTTACCCGTGAGACATAATTTGAACAAGCTTCAATTTCATATCTAAAACTATCCCAATTAGCTTCTCCCTTTCCTTCTTCACCATAAAATATGCTCAACTTTGGGTACGAGTGGTTGGGTGTTGGTTCAGTCTTCACATCTTTGTCTATAGTTGGTTCATGTTTTACTCCACCTAACACTTCTGAGTCTGGCAGCTCTTTCAGGATCTGATATATATGCTTTAACTTCAAACTCCTAAGTAAACCAATCATTTGGCTTTCTTCTTTGGATAAACCCCCGGAAGCTTCTACTTCCTCAGGCGCCTCTTCTTTAGCTGCCATGACTATCAAGTATTCACAGTTTATATTGATAAACTTGTTCACTTAATTAACACAGTTCATCTCTCTTTCAAAGAAACAAATAAACAAATAAGAGTCCTTCACTTCACAATTCCACTATTAATTTTAAAAAAAATGTAATCACATCTTATACAGGGTAATCAATACGCATTCCAAAGTAATCAATGTGCTCTAATACAATGAATGAGCAAAAGTACAAATCACTGTAAGTATTATGAAAATATTTCAAAAATTTATTTATTTCATAAATTCAAATAAAATATTAAGAGTTTAATCATCAAAATTAACCAATTAATTAATTCACAATCAATGAGTCAAATCAATCTTCTATACCGAATATCAATGTATAATTATTCAAGTTATTTAAGTCAAACAAATATTTCAAAGATTTTCCTCAAATAATCATGTCACCAAAAATTATAAAAAATAAATAAATAAATAAAGACAACATTCCAATCAATGACAAATAAATTCCAATGAAATAAGACTATTTCCAATTTAAATCACAATCAAACAGAATTAATCATTCAAATCAAATAAGCTGAAACTAAAACAAATATTATTCAGAGTGTCAGAAATTCCATCAAGCAATAATTAAATGGTAATGCTATTTCTCATCAAATTCACAAAATCAAACTAAATAAACTAAATGTTAAATAAATAAATTTATTAATGTGTACAATTTAAATCAAAATAAAGCAAAATAGTTTATAAGCGATTCTACAGGGTAACAATATTACATATCGTGGAAATAACAATGAAATTTCAATCAAACCGAAAGTAAGCAAATCGTAAAATGCGTAAAGGTTTTTGTCAATTACATCGCCACTAAATTATTAACTCGTAACAAAACGCAACTTATCAATACAAAATGATCGTGGTATGCTACAAACTACTATTTTCAACTAAAAACTACGATACGAAGGAATAATAGGCAAAATTGTCAAGATAGTTTTCGATTACGTCCGTAATATTGTATGGCAAACAAGTGCGAGGTCATTAAGTTCGGTATTGTCGCTAAGCAATCGTGACGTCACATGACACCTGTACACAGAACGACCAATAGAATTTGAGATAAGATTCAGCAGGCTAATTACGCATTCATACGTCACAGTGAACAGACAATGAAAACTCAATATCGCCGAGCAAGCGACCTTTACTTGTTAGAATGAACAGAATTTATCAGTGCGATTCAAAAAGCACGCTGTCAAAGAATTTCAGTAAACAATTAAACAAAATCAATGATAAATCATGCTAGTTCACATTCCTAATGATTTTACACTTAAAAAGATATGTTTTTGAACCGATGTTTACGACCTGTTAATTAATTAATAACAGACAATCAGAAGAGACAAACCAAGTCAAATGTCAAAACAAACGCATGTACATGTATATTTAGTCCCAGCTGAGATATTTATCTAGCACAAGAAATTAAATATAAAAATATTTAACTAAAATGGAGATAAGGAATGTCCGAAAAGCAGAATATTACAAAAAATAAGTAGAAATTCCTAGACACCCAGTATGTTATCAGAAATGATAGTTTCAATAGGGTACAGGACGAAGTGAACCATTTCACAAGTGAACCAGTTCCAAAGTGTACCATTTCAGGACCAAGTGAACCACATATGTATTATATAGTGGCTATTGTGTGATGGCACACTGTCTGAAAGGTGATAATATCTAGTAATTATCGCCATTTGAATGCAAGACTTCACACATTTGCTACACTGTTAAAGATGTTTATTTAGCTGTTTGAAATTGAAAAGGCATGTCCAAAACCTTAGACTTTTAAGCTTCATGACAATTAAAATGAACAACAAACATAGAGATTTTTTTTAACATATATGGAATAAAATTCAACTAAGTACGATGTATTTGATAATATATTCATTATAAGGATTAAATAAAAAGGTATTTAATTTTTCTTTTCCTTTTTTCAAAACATTGTTATATCAAAATACAAAATTCTTATAATTAAACAGTTAGATATGATTAATAATTTATTCATACTATCTATTAAATCATTTATAAACAGGAAAATAAACTCTGAAACATAATAATATAACATTAAGATAATATTCCCTATATAACATATAGATGGTTCACTTCGTCTCACCAAGTGGTCCACTTAGTCCTTTTTCACTTGGAAAGTGGTTCACTTCGTCCTACATTCGTTTCAATAACTGAAGTTGTTAAATATTCCTAAGCCCATAATGTTAGAGTTAATTGTGCAGTGAGATCTCTCTCCTTTTGACAATATCTTTCTACATATGTGTTATCCAGAAAATGGCAGCAACAGCTGAATTAAGCTGAGATTACAGCAGTAAATGTAAAATTACAGTAATTAATGTGAATTTAGATGCACGAAACTGCAATTTTCGGGTAAACAACAAAATATATGTACTCACGCCCTCAGTCGAATGCTTTAGACTCCACTCGCAAATTGTGAATAACAGCCACTAGCACAATTGTCAATATAGCAATTATAAAAAAAATATTTTAGCACTTGAATAATGTCAAAAGTAATGACAGTGTCCGTGGTCACTGAAACCTCCTGGTCCACTGGTGAATCCTCCTTGTAATGTCCTCTGAAATACGCCTCGATCCCCCCAGCTTACTGGTTGTAGGCAACAAAGTTTGGGTAATAGCTCTGTTTAATAAAAGCACTGTTACTTAATTAAATGCACCTTTCACAACACACTGTTACGTATATATATGCACATTTAATCCTCTGTTCAGATATAAACACTGTTGATAGGACTAATTGGCTCGAATAAGGGAACTTATATCACTAGAGTTGTTCTCCCTTGCCAAAAAACGTCCTCGTTTTTAGGCTTTTCAAC
Organism: Mya arenaria; assembly: GCF_026914265.1. Taxonomy (NCBI): domain Eukaryota; kingdom Metazoa; phylum Mollusca; class Bivalvia; order Myida; family Myidae; genus Mya; species Mya arenaria. The sequence continues at coordinate 16,800,701 of NC_069131.1, read as the reverse complement.
AAATCGCTCTGTACCGGGTCTGCCAGGATCCTTCCTTCCAGACTTCTCAGTCACTCAATCTGTACGGGTCTGCCAGGATCCTTCTTTCCAGGCTCCTCAGTCACTCACTTTGTCCGGGGTCTTTACGGGTTTGGTTTGGTTGGGCGCCAGTTTAGTCATTCTAAAATGCCGTCCAGGCTTTTTTTTAATGATGGTTAGCCTGGACTAGGCGCCAGTTATAACAGTATGGTTATCCGGGTATAAGAAACCAACGCAAGTCAGGTTCTTGATTTGTAATCAATATCATGTGGTATTGAAAACTGCTTCAGTACACCTCTTCTCACTCACAGTGATTGAAATGGTTAGTTAGTCTCTTGAAACAAACCTCCAAACGACTCGCATGGATTTTAAAGTTACTAAAACAACACTGCTGAAAATCGTGGGAAACAGTGAGCGAAATATCCACGAACCAATCATAAGAAAGGTTACATAAACCTTTGACCAATCAGATTCCTTGAAAGTAAACCATGCTGACCTGATGATTAAAACAGAAGTACTCCAAAGGATATCAATAAGTAAAATCGGCAATGCACAGTCCGGTCAGATAATCATCGGTCTGGTCACAATATAATCGCATATTTCTTAACAATGAGTATCCTAAGTCTTGGGGAACAGGCATAATCGCACCAGTTTTTAAGAAGGGTGATATAAACGACGCTAAAACTTATAGAGGAATCACTTTAATAAACACCATTGCCAACTTACTCACAAATTCTCCTTAATAGATTAACCAACTACAGTATATACCATGTTTGCGTTGTGTACCCTTTTCAAATTCTTTACCAAATGTTCACATTTTTAACAATATCAACTTACTATTACTGTCTAACATTCTCTTCAACGCAAACTATTGGCTTTTTACTCAAAATATTCAGTGTCCTCAATATGAACATGTCCATAAGAAACGTTTGAGGTCCATTGCACAAATATTGCATAGTTCCCTTCGATGTGCCCTTATCAACGTCACCTCTTATTTACCTCTTAACCTACGACAATAAATTTGGACTGTAACATGTACAGTGAAAGAAACAACAAGAAACGCCGCAAAACAACGAAACTAGGTTTTCAAAGATTGGCAGAAGAATTTCAGCCTTGATTTATTGTTCGATTCAGTTTCAGCTAAAATGATATTCCCTGAATGTTCTCCATAAACTCTTCCTATATACCATGTTAAGTCAAGATATGTCAACCGTAACTAAAATTATTCATTTTCAAACATTTTCTATGTTTAAAAACAGTGACCTTGACTGCAGGGGCCCCAAATGTGATTTCCTGAAAGTTCTCCATAAACACTTCCTAAATACCAAGTTTAGTGAGGAGATGTCAACCCTAACTAAAGTTATTCAGTTGCAACCGTTTTTTTTATATTTTTGCTAACAGTAACCTTGACCCTAAGGGTCCTAGATGCAATCCCATGAAGGATCTCCATTAACTTTCTCCATATACAAGTTTGGTCAAGATATGTCAACCCTCACTTAAAGTTAGTATGTTTCATAGGTAAATTTGACACCGCCCGCCCGCCAGAACAATGACGTACAACATTCTATTAGCCAGGTTTCACTATGTGAAAACCAGGCTAAAATCAATAGTGTCATTTGATGACATTCACTCATTCACTATGTGTTTTACCTACAGTCTAAATGACCTTAGGTAGCCATTATATATGTTACTCCCCCCATAATGATATACACACTGTTGTGTATTGGTCCTAATCCTTGTAACCCTCTGATGAATTGTCATCATATCAATGTGGATATGTCAAAGAATAACTGGCCATTTCTCTTTTCTAAACACCGCCTTCCTCCCAATTCAGAAAATAATAATAATAATAATAAACCTCATATATACTGCAGTTATAAGCCTCATATTTTCATATTAGTTCCTTCTTTGCCTTTAAAACCTGAATTCAAGATGAGTTTTCCGATTAATCGATTGATAGACTGGGAATTTGAGGAGTATATTTAGTGTAAAAATCCTATACGATTCAAACCAACATCAACTATTGACTAATTTTTGCATTTCAGTTCTTTTAAAGGAAAATAAATATCCGCTGTGTTTTTGTTCTGCTTTACGAGCCGAACAAAGAGAAGACTTCGTATTTTAAAGTCATGTACAATTGTCTTCTTATTTCATTGTGCTGTGTATTGTCAGAAACAAATCAACTGATTTGATTGCTTAAGAAGATATGTCAATGTATTCAAAGGGTACGTTTGTTTTAAATAGAAAATCTTGTCTGCTTTTTCTGATATTTTGTTCTTGAGCTATGACTAAATAAATTGTTGTAACATGATACAAGAATATAATTTATCGTTCATTTCTTATTTCTTACTTCTTTCCTTGATTGTTGAACTGAATATTAACATTGTTGGCCTCCCGTGTGTGAAGCTTAAAGAAAATACCATGAGTACGTGGAACAAGCTAATGTAAATGGCTACCACCACCACCACCTGACTCAACAATTTATAATTGTACTGATTCAACTTACCCTGACAGGTTGTTATATAATACCGCACTGCTATTGATAGACATAATTGGAAACTGACCTTGTATTGCCCAATACAGTTCAAAATCGAACAGTCGATATTTTTTTTTATTTCAAGCTTCAAGCGGATCACACTAGTTTCCAGATTCCAATCTTAACCAGTTTTTACGACAAAAGTTATTATGTTGGTAAGGTATTCACGAGTTTACTCAAAAGGGTCTATCATTATTTACGAAGTATCGGCTTAGGATTCAAGATGTACGAAGGTCGCTGTCTGATTTAAGCATCACAAGTGTCTGGTTTCTTAAACGGGTTGTTATAGTCAATCTTGTAGCCGGCATAAGTCATTATTATCTACGTCATTCTTGGATTGGAGAGTAGTTTGTGTCATACAAGCATCTTTATAACACAGCCCGGGTCCATGTTTTTGTACATTTTTTTATGCTGTTTGCAGCTTTTCACCTGACACGTTCCACCTCTTGGCGGCATAGGTTTGATTGTTCAACACGGATTTAACTAGAGTGCCATATGCTGTTTTTTTTGCAACTACATGTGTAATTCTAATCAGTGATCAAAATTGGGATTTTACACAAGCTCTTCTGCCTTGTAATCTTGTTATGTGAATAAGTCCGATTAGAAATGAATAAGCCTGAAAGAATTCGCATCAATGATAGAATTTACATGCTATGAAAGTTTTGTTAAAATACCAGTCGATGTGTACATTTTCCTTTTAGAGGTTGGTTAAATAGATTATAATAATAAATGTTCTCGATTTTTTCTGGTGATTGATAAAATATAGATTATATATGTACTCTACAAAGGTTAAAATAGCCCCTGAACATCTAACAATATTTTGTCAATTGGATTCGTTCATGTACGTGTAAATTAAAAACTAAGCATATGTTATGAAAAAAAAACATAACGGACGTTCAACAAATATAAATTTCAGTTGCAGTTGTAGGTAATAATTCATTGAGCAGTCGGGAACCAATCCAAAAATAGAAACAGAAGACTTCTACCCGCTCAAATAAGTTGCCGGTCGGGGCGGTTCTACATACAGTACAATTCAAAATCGAATCGTAACTGTTAGGAATCATAAATTGCAAACTGAATAACATAAATTACTTCTAAAGATCACGACTTTGGTCATTCAAGCAAAAACATTCGAGACGTTCAAAATTCTGAGGTAGCCTCATTTAAGATTATTGTAAAGTGGTGACTGAAGAAAACCTAAACTCAGTCTTGACAGATCAAAAAATGATACAACCTGAATTTAATTCTCAGCCAAGTCCACACGTGCGCCGGGCTTTCTTTATTAGATATTGAACAAACCCGACAGGCATTTTACAAGGCTCCAGCTTGCGGGCTTGTGATAATTTCGACTACGTACATTTTTGTCTTGGTGGTATTTGCATGTACGGTTAATTTATTTAAATGAGTTCTTGAGAAATGGTTATTTCCAGATACGGATTATCTTCAACTTGTTTAAATATATACCCACACGAAGTATGAACATAAGAACATTTGCAGTCTAGGCTAATATTGTAATACTTCTTGGCGTTGAATCTATTGTCCCAGGTGTATGCCCAAGTCTAAGGTCACGGGGATCTTTCTAAAAGGTGCGTTATCATCCATGACTATTTTTAATAAATTCAATACACCTTGGAAGACATTCTTTAGCTCCTTAACCGATTTCTTAAGATTTTCCACATCATAGATAAAGAGTCACGTTGTTTGTATATATTATTGCAGTTCGCATTGGAGTACGTGTATACATATTTTTTCGCTGCCCTATGAAAGTTATATATAAGGTTGATGTTCGAGTACGTGTATATATCCCTGCTCAATGACTAGTATGTATAAGAGTAATATCCGAGTACTTGTATATTTTCCCTGACAGATGTATATTAGTTTTACGAGTCATGTCCTAATATATACATTTTTCTGGTATCTGTATATTATATTTGGTGTAGATGTCCGAGTCTGTGAATACCATAGCATGATCAATAATTCCCGAGATACTTGTTGAACCGTTTACTAGTGATGAATTGTTCAGTTACAATAGCTCAAATTGTTAATTTCGTTGACCCCGCAAAATCCCAGCCTATTAATAGAATAATCGTATAACCCTCCGGGAATTTGACTTCAATATTTACTATTTTAAGCAAAATGGCAGCTATATACAGACACATAAGGAAATAAATACCTAAAGAGATTATGCACCAGGCAATTGTGACCACGCCCCCCTCCCAGGTCAGAGGAATAGCGGGGACTTTGACTTTCGGTCCAGCCAACCCCGGGTAAAATCTCCGCCAAATGCCCCCGCACCCAAGGGACCCTAGGTAAGGCCCATTCCCCGCTATATTTTGCGTGAGGAAAAAACACCGCATTCACCCGGCACTGCGGGGCCACCTGCAAGGGAAAAACACGGCCCATTTCCCCGGCTATCCCCGGTATACCCCCGGACCTAGGGGCCGTGGTTACAATTGACTGGTGCATCAGGCTAACTACTTTTAAGGTAATACACAAAGTTTTTTGTCCTATTCGTTAGTGCCCCCAGGTTTCTGTTATTATCGATGAGATCTCAGGTTAATAAATATTGATTACTCAAGGCAGAAGAAGCGCAGCCCATTTCTTTTGAACACATACCTAAATGGCAATTAGCCAGTACACATAACATACGCAATTTGGGTAATTGTTAGCTAGGGATTATCAAGCCAGATATTATTTAAAAAGTCTTTTTAAGAAGCCTTTAACTATAGATATTTACAAGATGTCGTCTAGCATTGAACGACTATTGATGATTTCTAAACTGACGCGAAAGTTAAATTAAATATTTCATAATATTTTCCATAACTAAGAAATTGTGATAAGCTTGCAACAAAATATTTATTTATTAGATTAAGACAAAAAATGTAAATACTTACATTTTACAGAATCACGTTATCTTGATGAAACTCTTGGATCGTTCACTTGCTGTAATTCAAATACTCCCATGTTCATCGTAGTAGAATAGCGATCTCCGGTAAGGTTGTGCTAACACATTACGTGAAGAAGAAACGGAGATCTTGTAAACTCTTGAAAACCTTGCATTATGTTACAACTTACTTAATAGAGCGTTGTATTGTGTTGTAAAGAATTGTATTGAAATCTAGACAAAGCCAGGGCCAATTTAATAATTGTTATAAATGCAGTCACGTATTTGTCTTTTTTCTTGAGATTAAATTGTTTCAATAAAAAGTTGATTTAACTTGGACAGGCACTTAGATTTTTCGTATTATATTATGGGTTTAAAATGTTGGTAAAGGGTATACAATTTATAAGAGAATGAAATTAAAGGATCGAAATGTTTAAGGGTTGAAAACCAAGAGTTAAGCGCGAGACTTTTGTTTCAAACACATCGTATTTCTTTATTGAGCTACAACCGTCTTTCGATAATTCACCGACCCAACAAATAAACTAGTTCACTGTTATCGGCATACACGTTAATGTTAAAGTTTAATGCATGATGATCTCATTCAAGTACTGTATAATTTGAAAGAGTATCGCCTACCGATTACTAGCATGTAAAATGAATGGCCATACGTAACATCATTCATACATTAATTAAATTTATATCTATGATCTTATCGTAACCGAAATCAGGCATATTTTGCAATCTTTGGACGCCAACAATGACTTGGTTGTTCTATCATTTCGGTAAAATGATACATTTCATTTTTTGTAAACAACATCCTTTTCAATGATACCAAAGTAATATAGGGTCGCCCGGCATTTGTGTGTCGGATACCTTAAATTGCCTCAGTAGGGTTAAAGAAGGCAACTCATGGCAGCTTTGGCGGCTCTGGCGGGTCTGACCTACCATTTTAACGAGTTTCTGTTGGGTCCGCGGAATGTCTACGGGTTCATTGATTGACAGTATTCATTTCAGTGGGGCATATGATACGCTACGAACAAAGCATTCTTCGATTACGATATATTGATCTAATTATTCATTATTTAGTCATTGATCATTACAATGATCGTGGTGAATTGCAAGACCAGTGTTTATTCATATCGCTTTTAACAACATTTTTTTTTTCAAATAAAATACAATGGAGACTTCTTTCCCAGACAATAAAACGGATATCTGTGTTTGCAACAATCATTGTACGTGAAGCTGTCAATCGGTACATATTATAAACGATTAACAAAGTGAATATAAAGTGTTCTGTGTAGCAGTGATCTCTCTTTGCTCAAGACTCTCAAAATTACATTGACAAAAGAGTTTAAAAATACAAAATGACTCTTGAAAGCCCAGATTATAAGTATCTTCTATGGCCGAGAGTGTAAGATATGTTCATCCCAACCCGAGCGTAGGGTGTTTTGCGGTAACGAGGTTTACCGAGTTTCCGCAAAACACCCTGCGCGTGGGTTGGAATGAACCTATCTTACACGAGCGGCTATGGTAGATGCTTTTTCTCCCACCTCAGTTAAGCAAAATTAAGTAAAAATAGTATTTTTTTAGATCTCTTTTTTGCATTGTGAAAATAAATGCGTATGGATATGTGATAATTCGTAGTTGTCATGGATATGCGCGAAGTGATTCAGATTATGTTAATAGTCAAATTTAAATAGTTCTGAGGAAAATGAAGCATTATTTCTTGAAAGGTGCGTGAAAACCTTTTAATGATGACATCTGGAGCGAGAAATATTTAATTTGCATGCTAAATATTGCTACAAGACAAGGTTTCTATGATGCTACAGACGACAGTCTCAACAACGGAGGTAATTACAATGTGATTACCATTAAAAAGGAGTTCCATACGGGTACTTGTTTTATCTTTGCCCGTGGGCAAGATAAGAATTTCTAGCATGGTTAAAATGTTGGATCTACTTATCTGAAGTGGGAGAAACCTTTTTCTAACGAGCTGCAGACATTGGAGAGGTTTTGATTTCGAAAATGTCTCCTGGTCACCAATTAGAAGGGAAATGACTTGATAACTTTGTAATAGATATGTCATAGTTATTATGAAAGAGACAGCAAACCATTATAATGTGTTTTTTTAAAAATGGTCATCAAAGTCTACAATTACCATTTGATATATTTGAAACTCTCTGTGATATGAAGGAAAGTGTTCAGTTGTTTGCTTCATTCTAAAACGGACGGTCGTAATGACAGCTTCCAAACTATTAGAGTTTGAATAATGCTCTCCAAGCATGATATTTAACCAAGACAGACTTAAAACACTTGACAGTTGGTAGCTTAAAATATACCCCAAACAAGTTCCAATTATCATCAGCCGGGTTTCATTATATTGGTAGAAAAGACACAATAGAGTGCTTTTCTCGCGGTTTGAGATTACACCAGAGGTAGAAAGGGGACGAGTCGTTGTAAGAACAAAGAACACATTATCCAAGTTTTAAAAAATGGGCATTATAAAAACGACATTTATTGGCAAATTTAGGGCGCTCGATCTTCGTCCCCAAATAACTCATCCCGAGCATCATGGAAAGGAAGGGAGCGAACCTCTGGCAGGTTTGCACTATAACGATATATATAGTCGGGTGACCTGAACAGAAAATTCAAATTCAAATTCAAATTTCAGCTTTTGTTGTGAACGTATATTAGCAGAAATACTTAACATGGCTTGCAGTGAAGGCAAGGCACTATCTCAAGAGGTATATGAAGATGAACAGTGTATGTCTATGAAGGTAGATCTGAAAGTTACGGACTCTATAGAGATTCATCAACCAACTCCAGACTCTACAAGTGCGATGCTAATGGACTCCTACTTTGACTTTGTTTAGGCAAAAGCATTGTGTGAGGTAATGGGTATGGTGACTAGACAAATATGGCTGTCAGATGAATCTCCCCTCCCATACTTATGGCTACTGTATCATGGGTACAGATCCTGATGACGATGAAAGGAGTATACAACAGTGTTTGAAAGATATTGTGCACATTTAAAATATTTCCTCGAATACGATTGATATGCAAAAACCTGTGCTAGAGAGCAATGACTTTCTGTAGCTGATGAAAAACCGAACAGTGGTGTAGAAAAATGACAAGAACGGTGTTGACAATCAATCGCATCGAAGATCGTCCTGTTTGTCCTTCCTGTTGACCAAAAGATTCTTTAACCGCAAAAATAATCAGAATAAAGAAAAGTTATGCTATGTTGTATGTGTATTATTGCATTTTCCCCCTCAAAAGAAGAATTGATGACATGAACAATTATGAACTCTACCATTTTGTGCTGTAAAATGACTTATTATTCTTCACCGTTCATGTATTTCTTTATTTTGTCACCTTAATGATTTACCATATTATTCACGTTCTGTATTTCAAGTAATATAATGTGTGTGATAATATGTTGACTGATTGTATAGATGTTTAGTTCCAAATAAATTGTTTAATATGTAAACATGTTTTCATGACTCAACAATCAAGATTCATTCGTATGCTATTCAACGTCAATCTAGACATGCATATAATAGACCAAGGGTTAAATTGGCGGGTATGAACGATCAGGGTGATATGGATTTAATGGCATTTTATAACATTGCTTAATACAACGATGAAGTTAGATACCTACTCATTGTTAAGACATATTACATAACATACATAACATAACATTTATTCAGCATTAAATGACATATCATCCATAGCCAAAATACAAAACATATGAAATAGATCATATGAAACAAATCATCGTGAAGAGCAAAGACATAGTTAATAGAGAAGTATACTATATATCATATCAATTCTCAATATAATTAGGTTCTCGATCGTAACAAAATTGCATGATATAAATATTTACTAACACAGTGCATAGTTTTTCCGCTGTCTGAGGACAAAAGGGTAATAAATTTTGTTTTGTTGGCCAATGGCAAAAGTATGGTTTAAAGAATTGTTTTCGTAGATTATGATAGTTTTGACATATGTTCACGTTTTCTATCTGTTCGACCCTTAGTTAATAAAATACCTAACACTGTATTGTCAGCAATTAAAGATATTCTTAGTGTCCAATAGTACACATAGTTTAGATCGGACAAAGGTTCTGTATTTATCAATTATGATTTTAAAAACGTTTTTAAAAATGCGGGGAATTCACTTGCTAATTTACGTGATGGTATTAGGAATGTTAAGTTATCAACAAATTAATAGAGATATAGATCCCCTTTAAGATATTGCGAATAGTTACAATAGTTCTCCTCATCGGAGTTTGAATGGATTAGCACCTATTAAAGTTATAAAGAAAAATAAAACACAACTTTGGAGTGATATGTTTCTTAAACCTATAATATATCCAAAATCGTCTTCTCGTTTTATATATAAAATCGGTGATTTGGTCAGATTAAGTTACACTAAACATATTTTTAAACGGGCTTACCAGCAGCAATATACTACAGCAGTTTTCAAAGTTTAGGAAAGAGTATTTAAACAAGGGTTTCCATTGTATAAAATTATTGACTTGAATAAAGAACCAATATCAGGTTATGTGAATCAGAATGAAATCATTCCTGCTGATAAAAATGAAGACAGTCTTTGTTTTGTTGATAAAGTTTTAAAAAGAGAAAAGTCCAGAGGAAACTAGAGTATTTTGTTCGATGGGAAGGGTTTGTGAGAGACAATGAAATCAAGAATAGTTTTGTTGGTAACAAACCTTTTAGTTTTAAAGTACAGAAATTATTTCCAATTAATTTTGATGGTTATTGGAAAGTAGCTTTAAAGGCAATCAGGTTACAAACAGATTTTATGGTAAGATAGAGGGTTTAACCAACACCGTATTTATTTATTTAAATATATTCGAAGAAAGTATTCCTAATTTAATTGAACACATGTTGTTGAGAAGAATAGAGAAAACCGAAGAAAAAATGGAATTAATATGTGTTTGACACTCCATTTTATATACCGTTAAATAGATCAGAGTTTCTAGAGATTAAATTTGATATAAAAACTGTAAATGACAATTTTGCATTTGATAAGTTCACAAGTGTTACTTACGTTTCACTTCAAACGCTTCTCATTTTATCCAAATTATGAATTAATATAAGTTGTATGGACCAAACCCACAAAAATGGATAAACTATTTGTAACAAATAAAACACACGGATATGCTTTATCTCATAAGAGTTCCAACGGAGAGCATGTAATGGCGAAAGTGACTTTTCCGGCAAAGCAAACTGTAAACTAGGCGAAAAGCGAACTGAAACGAGAAGGTATAAAAACGCCTGAAATCTCATTTTTTTTCTCATACATCAACCAATCCTTCAAGCTTTAAGAATTTGGTCACAAAAAGACATTGAGACATCCAACGAAAAAAGGACAAAACAAAAAAATACAAAGACCTGTCACAACCTGGGACGTATTCGGTAACATGTCATACTTCACACAAGATGGATTTTCTGAACAGGGGATTTCAAAGGTCAAAGAACTTAACAAACACTTATCATCATTTTCGCCGCCACCTCCGCCTCAATACCGCCCTGCCCTCACCTCTCGATCCACAGCCGTCACCTCCACCTCCATTTCAACACCTGCCCCCACCTCTGGATCCAACATCGCCACCTCCGCCTCCATTGCCGCACCTGCACCCACCTCTGGTTCCATCACCACCACCTCCGTCTCCATTACCGCCCCTGCCCCCACCTCTGGATCAATCACCACCACCTCCGACTCCATTTTCGCACCTGCCACCACCTCTGGATCCGTCACCGCCACCTGCGCCTCCAGTGCCGCACCTGCCCCCACCTCTAGATCCACCATCGCCACCTCCGCCTCCATTGCCGCCCCTGCCCTCACCTCTGGATCCACTACCTCCACCACCATTGCCGCATCTGCCCCCACCTCTGGATCCACAGTCGCCACCTCCGTCTCCATTGCCGCCCTGCCATCGCCTCTGGATCCACCGCCGCCACCTCCGCCTCCATTTCAACACCTGCCAACACCTCTAGATCCACCACCGCCACCAACGCCTCCATTGCCGCCTATGCCCTCACCTCAAGATCCACCACCGACACCTCCACCTCCATTGCCGCACCTGCCCCCACCTCCGGATCCACAGCCGCCACCTCAACCTCCATTGCCGCACCTGCCCTCACTGGATCCACAGCCGTCACATCCGCCTCCATTGCCGCACCTGCCACCACCTCTGGATCCACCACAGCCACTTCCGCCTCCTCTGTCACTCCTGCCCTAACGTCTGTATCCACCACCGCCACCACCGCCACCCCGACTCCATTGCCGCCCCTGTCCCCACCTCTAGATCCACAGCCGCAACCTCCGCCTCCATTGCCGCTCTTGACCTCACCTCTGGATCCACTACCGCCACCTCCGCCTCCATTTCCGCACCTGCCCCCACCTCTGGATCAACCACCGACACCTCCACCTCCATTGCCGCACCTGCCCACACCTCTGGATCCACAGCCACCACTTAAACCTCCATTACCGCGCCTGCCCTCATCTATGGATCCACAGCCGTCACCTCCGCCTTCATTGCCGCACCTGCCCCCACCTCTGGATCCACCACCGCCACCTCCGCCTGAACTGTCGCCCCTGCCCTTACATCTGGATCCACCATCGCCACCTCCGCCTCCATTGCCCCCCCCTGCCCCCACCTCTGGATCCACAGCCGCCACCTCCGCCTCCATTGCCGCTCTTGACCCCACCTGTGGATCCACCATCGCCACCTTCGCCTCCATTGCCGTCCTCTCGCTCACCTCTAGATCCACAGATGCCACTTGCTTCCATTGCCGCCCCTGCCCTCACCTCTGGAACCATAATCGCCACCTCCGCCTCCGTTGCCGCACTTGTCCCCAACCTCTCGATTCATCATCGCCACCTCCGCCTCCATTGCCGCTCCTGCCCCCTACCTCTGGATCCGTCACCGCCACCTGCGCCTCCAGTGCCGCACCTGCCCCCACCTCTGAATCCACCACCGCCACCTCCGCCTCCAATGCCACCCCTGCCCCCACATCTGGATCCCCCACCACCTCCGTCATTTGCACCTCCTCACAAGTTTTTCACTGATAACCTAGCTTATTGGGAACTATTGTTCTTCACCACTTGTAAAATAAAAGGCACATAACACAATATTGGTTCTGGAAGGGGATTTCCAGGGCAATCACCTAGCATCGGCCAATATTGACCAAAATTGAACCCCAAACGTCTTGGGACCCCGCATTTGGGTAACCAAGCACACTGAAGGACTTTGGAAGTCTTGTAAGACCAGAAGGAGGCGACGGGACGCCTAAAGACCTGGTTTCAACTTCTTGTGAACCTTGATAACAATTTCAGTTAAGCTTTGAAGTAACCGACTCAACTCTATTATTAAGCTGACAGTTCTATTGTTCGTACCAGTTCCACTCATGTATTGAAAACGGTTTGTTAGTTTTAATTGTTTTATGAAATTAGGTGAAACAACACTCGAACTGAGTTCAAATCTTCATACAGTACTAATTTGTATTTATATCATAATATTTATTATGGGTCACAACGCCTTTCGCTGATGTGCACATTCCGTAAATACCGTATTAAAGTATATATTATATAATACATTTGTTATATTAACCATAAATCCTGCAGTATAACGCGATTTAAATATTGTTCTGGTATGGCGATCTAAGCGAGATAACACACACACGTCACCCAACTTGCCAAATATAGTTGTCTAATTTTGATTTCTTCAATACATGTATGTTCTGTAAATGCTATAGGCTTTTATCAAATTTATTAAAATTGAACGTTTGTAAAAATACGAGCGTTTAATTTATACAAGTTCACATAAACTATATGCTTACTTTGTAACTATTATTTCAAGCTATACTCTGCTAATGTTACTATCGTTATTATTTCAGTTAAAACTCAACTGTTCTGCTCCAAACAAATGCTTGACTCAGACTGACTTCCAAAGAAACTCGCGACGCTTTTATACTCGCACACCAAACGTAGGGAAAATTATTTAAAAAAATGAAAAGCATGGGGTCACCAGGCATTTGAAATCGTTTAATCAAGGGGGCTTGTTGGTGAATGTAGTGCTATGGGCAATGTAGTAAAACTTAAAATATAGAATTTCAGGAGCCTTACACTAATATACACATATTTCGGCTTTTTATCATAACTAACGACATAATATAAAGTGAAACTGCAGCGTTTTTTTGACTAAATAAACTTAGAACACATGCATCTTTTGCAGATTTTGCGCACTTTTTAAATCGAACTTTACTTGGTTACGTAAAATTGACATCGTAGTGTACAACGTATTGAATCGTTCTTATTGATGTATCCGGATGCCTCCCCCCTTGGATCCGCTAGCATGAGGGAGGAACGATTATTTGAACCGGCTGGTGAATTACTTAAACTACTCAATAATATAACGCCCGGAGCCAATCTCAAAATGAAATAAATGAAATAAATAAAAGTGAAAATAGCAATAAAGACAGAAAAGTGTACGTGGGTCTGCTTTTATACGGGCTGGCTTTGTTCAGAAGTCTTTAGTATTCCTCGCTCCGGATTTGAAAGAAGAACGAGTTTTTTAATTTGACATTAATTGCTTTCCCATAAATACTCTCCCCATTATGTAGGACTCCTATTTAATATTAATGTGTCAGTTACGCACTGAAACAGAAACCGTAAATATTACATAAGTAACGGATTTATCACTTCTCCGTTACGATATTATTACAGCTTGGATTGTTAAGTATTATATGGGTATTTACACATAAATATGTTATATATTGATTGATGGGTATTTAAACCGCTATGGAACATTATTCAAATTCAGCCAATGAAAGTCACGTGACCAAAGGAATGTTCCCGCGGTGATTGTATTTTATAGTAAACAAAACCTTAAAGGATGATTTAATATAGTTATGATTTAATCAATAGCATATATCAGTCCAGTTTTGTTTTAGTTATTGATTTTAACAAATCTTAACTATGTAAAGTTTTATTGAATATATACTTATTAATTATAGTCAACTTTTGAGCCTAAATGTACTTAACTACCCTGTTAATAATTTATAATCTTTCTATAGTTATTTTTTTTATCATTTTGCTATGAAATTTGGTGTACTGAACGGAACCGACCCGACACCTGGCCTGTGTAGGATAACGCTGCCGGTAAAAATGGCAACAATGATATACTTCAAAATAAAAATATGTGTTGTATATAACTTGAAATATGTTAAAACATTTCAACCTTAATAGTGGGGACGATAATAAAATAATGTACTGTCAGCTTCAAGAAAATCGACCATATTGTTTAGGTGATCCTGATCTAATTTGGATTAAATTAGTGAAAACCCAAAACTAGTGCATACTGCATACTAAAAGAAAGATACATCCAAGGCGGGCAGACATGATCAGACATTATCACCCCCATGCACCCTCTAAGAACATCCTCTGTATAATTTCTTATAATGTATGGGTACATTTTGATCAAGAGTGACAATATAAATTATTTTAGTTAATGCTCTAATTTATTTAAATCTTGTCGATTATCTGGCAGTCATTAAGGAGTTTAGCAAGTGACTTGAAGACAGACCTCCGGGCAGTCCTGCTGAGGTTCAGAATATAAGTAATGTTGAAACAAAACCAGATGTCCTTAGGACCCCTCTTAGTTCTGCCCTGTGTGTTCTGTTAGTGTCACAATCTCCACACCGAGCACTAATGGAATCATTTTTTTTAATTATATTTCCGAGTACTCCCCGGAAGAAGTGATGTGCCCAATCTTAACCTCGTTATACTTTTTATATTCTTAAGGAATAAGAGTATCTGATAGGAGGCTGGCGATCCACAGAGGCCCTATCAAATGTATTCTTGTATGTTTTAGACCGCCATTCGTTAAGGACGTATCGACAGGCTAGGGAAAAGACTTTTGTGAGTGCAACACACGCTTAGGACGTGTCGACAGGCTAGGGAAAAGACCCCTGTGAGTGCAACACACGCTTAGGACGTGTCGAGAAGCTAGGGAAAAGACACTTGTGAGTGTAAAAAACGCTTAGGACCTGTCGACGGGCTAGGGAAAAGACCCTTGTGAGTGCAAAACAAGCTTAGAACGTGTCGACAGGCTAGGAAAAAGACCATTGTGAGTGCAACACACGCTTAGAACGTATCGACAGGCTAGGGAAAAGACCCTTGTGAGTGCAACACACGCTTAGAACGTATCGACAAGCTGTGAAAAGGCCCTTGTGAGTACAACACACGCTTAGGACGTGTCGACAGGCTAGGAAAAAGACATCTGTGAGTGCAACACACGCTAAGAACGTGTCGACAGGCTAGGAAAAAGACCCTTGTGAGTGCACACACGTTTAGGACGTGTCGACAGGCTAGGAAAAAGACCCTTGTAAGTGCAACACACGTTAAGGACGTGTCGACAGGCTAGGGAAAAGACCCTTGTGAGTGCAACACACATTTAGGACGTGTCGACAGGCTAGGGAAAAGACCCTTGTGAGTGAAACACACG
This sequence comes from Mya arenaria, assembly GCF_026914265.1. Taxonomy (NCBI): domain Eukaryota; kingdom Metazoa; phylum Mollusca; class Bivalvia; order Myida; family Myidae; genus Mya; species Mya arenaria. The sequence goes on along the minus strand of NC_069131.1, from coordinate 16,784,729 downwards.
TTTAGGACGTGTCGACAGGCTAGGGAAAAGACCCTTGTCAGTGCAACACACGTTTAGAACGTGTCGACAGGCTAGGGAAAAGACCCTTGTGAGTGCAACACACGTTGAGGACGTGTCGACAGGCCAGGGAAAAGACTTTTGTGAGTGCAACACACGCTTAGAACGTGTCAACAGGCTAGGGAAAAGACCCTTGTGAGTGCAAGAAACGTTTAGGACGTGTCGACAGGCTAGTGAAAAAGACCATTGTGAGTGCAACACACGTTTAGGACGTGTCGACAGACTAGTGAAAAAACCGTGTGAGTGCTACACACGCTTAAGACGTGTCGACAGGCTAGGGAAAAGACATCTGTGAGTGCAAAACACGCTTAGGACGTGTCGACAGGCTAGGGAAAAGACCCTTGTGGGTGCAGCACACGCTTAGGACGTGTCGACAGGCTAGTGAAAAGACCCTTGTGAGTGCAAGAGGGACCGAACCATTCACTTCCACATTCCAGAGACAAATCTTGACCCTAACATCAACCTGCTCATTCGTCTTCAATTTGTGTTCTATGTCTTTGGCGTTGCCCATTGCCACTAAACCGGGTTTGTGTTTAAACTTTTTGCTACTGAGCATGTAGTTTTTACATATATATTCAAGACGACGTGATTTGAGACCTAGTTACAGGAAAGCAGTATGCATTGACTTGTTACTGATTACCGAGTCGTCCAGTGTATCTTTGATAGCCAAAAGTTCTGCCGAAAAGATAGAGAGGTGATTGCCGAGTCTATTAGTGTTTTTAATTGTTTTGGATAGAACAGAAAGGCGCATGAAACTATGCCAAATTATGGGTTTTTAGACCCGTTAGTGTATATTTTAAGACATGGTACTGGTATATAGGGGACATTCTGGGCGTACACCTAGCACCGTCCAATAACTTCCATCTTGGGGTCAGCTTGACCAATTTGACCCCAAACTATTGGGACCATGTATTTAAACCAGCACATTGACTTAATTTACAAGGCCTGAACGACCAGAAGGAGGCAATGTGACGCCCTAAGACCGGGCACTGGCATGTAGGGGACATCCATGGCTATCACCTAGAACCACCAAATAGCATCCATCTTTGAGGCAGCTTGACCAAAATTGACCCCAAAAAGTATGGGGACCCCCTATTTGCGTAAAACGAGCACGCCATCACCTAGCACCGCCCAATAACTTCCATCTTGGAGTCAGCGTGACTAAAACTGACCCCAACGTCCTTGGACCCTGTATTTGAGTAAAACAATCACATTTAGCTGCTTTGGTAGGCTGGTATGATCAAAATAAGGCGATGTGACGCCCAAAGACCGGGTATTGTATTTAGGAGACATCAACTGTCAATGCCAATAACTTAAACACAATTGTTAAAACTATCAACCTTAGATAGTGCAGGTTTAATTGATAGTAACGATATGTACAATACGGAACTTAATCTATCTTTTCGTCAAGGTTATTCAAGTTTGTATTTTTCAATGACGTTCAACCGACATATTTCCCCTTTGGTCTGCATAATACTGTATGGGGCTTACCTTAGTTTCACGCTATTGAAATTTGCTTGACACAAATGTTAGTGTATGCCAGTTTTAAAGCAGTATTCAGTTACAACTTCTTGTGAGCCCTGCTGACAACTCTGTTTGGCTCTCAGAAGACCGACTCAACTCTGAGATGAGGCAGACAATTCTATAGTCCGTACCAATTCCGTCCATGTACTGAAAATAGTTTGTAAGTTTTAATTGTTCTATTATATTAGGTGAATCAACCCTCGAATTGAGTTCAAATGTTCATACAGTAATAATATGTATTTATATGATAATATTGATAAAGAGTCACTAAACATAACGTCTTTAACCCTTTCGGCGCCAAAGTCGCATAATTGCGATAACTAGGCTGACCGCCAAAGTCGCATATTTGCGACAAAACGATAGGGTAGTGTTTTCGCTATTTTTACGCTCAAATATTATTACAGAGCCGAGTGATTTCTACTTTCGATTCAGAACGAGGCTTTTTCATGTTACTTCCGCATTCTTAAATAATTTTTCACGTAAAATTGAATTAATTACAGTCTTCTAAAGTGAATTAAAATCGCAGAGCGATCTGGACAATTCAAGATGTCTTCCAGGAAAAGGAAGCGGGCTTATACTTGCAAGGAAGTGCTAAATACGATCTGTTATGACAGTAATAGTAATATTCCGGACATCGAAATTGGATTCGGATATGTCAAATGAAAGTTCGGATGACGATATTAGTGAGAAAACTGTTTCAAATCCGTCATCCAGACCACAAACACCTTCAGGTTAGTTTGAATAATGCTTATTTTCTGTTATTATTGATGTTTTATCCCCATGAAAATGTCAAATATACCATAAATAAAGAATTAAGCACTTGGCAGCTAAGTAATTCAATATAATATATATATAAAAGAAGACTAAATTTAAAAAAAATATATGGATGAAACTTTGCCCAGTAGGTTGAGAGGTTGGCGGTCGTTTTTTTATGATATCTTCAAATTCGTCTGTTTTTGAGTTCTGGCTGCTTATTTTGATCAAATTCTCAATTTATAATGCAGTTTGATAATTAAACATATGCCTATATTGATTTATGACTGTTATAGAATTATTTATTATTTATTTAAGACCACGGACAAGAGGTTGAGGGGACAAGGTAGAGCGATCGGGAGAGGGGAATATTCGAAAAGAAGAAGCATCGACCAGATTGTGCAGTGCGAAGTGACAGACAGACTCCTGGATGGAGTATAAAACAAACATATTTTAAATGCAATGAGTGCAACATTCCTATGTGGGCAGCCCGTGTCATTCACACAAACAAGAACTTTCAGGAAGCTGGACGCGTGGTCCATAATGTTGATGCATATGTACACATGTAGATTTGTTTATAAGCAAAAATGTTTTCATTTTAACATAGTCATTTTTTCTATTGTATAAGAAGTAAAGAAAGGATATGTACACAAATGTAATCACTAAATATTTATGAACTTAATGACATTTTTTCATTTTTTTAAATTTATTATATAATTTATTAAATATTTTGTATAATAAAATTTCAAAAAATCATATTTCTTTTGATCTTATGTTAAATATATTATTTAATTAATTTACTGTGAAAATTTGAAGAGAAAAGCTTTATAAATAAAAAAGTTATGGTCAAGTGAATAACCTTGGTGGAATTCTCTTATACTTCCAGGAATTAATTTGGCACTGAGATGAACTTTTGACTATTTATTTGGCGCCGAAAGGGTTAAACCATGCAGTATAACGCAATTGTAATAGTGTTCTGGTATGACAATCTAAGCGAGATAATACACGAAAGTAACCCTAATTGCTCAATAAAGTTGTTTGTCCTTGATTTCTTGAATACATGTAAGTTCTATAAGTGCTATAAGCCTTTATCGAATTCATCAATATTGAACCTTTGTAAAACTTGGATTGAACGTTTAAATTATACGAGGCCACATGAGTTGTATGCTCACTGAGAAATTAATAGATCAAAACGTTCTATAATGTTACTATCGTTATTATTTCAGTTAAAACTCAGCTTTATTACTTTACCGAACGTAACGTTGTTCTGTTCTAAACAAATGCTTGACTCAGACAGACCAGCTTACTGAAGAAATTCGTGGCGCTTTTATACTCGCACAACAATCGAAGGTGGGCGGAACGCTACTGCCCAAAACGTTGGCGGTGACAATCAAACTAAATGGCAGGCCACAAAAAAATCGTTTTAGGAAATTAATGGCATCCGTCTTGAAAAGTATGCATCTGAAACAAAGAAAGGCTCTGAATATAGCCCCTAGGTTTGAAATGTAAACATAAACAATTCAAAAGGATGAGTCACGTTATATGCTCTTGACCTTAAAACAGCAGAAGATGCTCAGAATAACACCATGCCGGGTGACATCATGTCAGTACAGAAAACTTACGATCAATAAATACAAGAAATACGGATATAATGTCGCACCAGCGGTGAGGAAAAAAAATCATTTTAACACCAACATGACGAAGGAAGCTATAATTTAACGTTGAAAATCTTAAAGCATGTTGATGTTGAATGAAGTCACTACTATAAGTTTGTATTTACCGGATGGGGTAAAGTCTCTCTTAATTGTACTTTTGACAAATGCAAATCAAGGGTCAGTTCATGATATTTTTACCCTCCGAATGTCAAGATGCTCTCAATGGAATGGGGTAAGTGTAGAACTATATCAATTCTAACATATTATGTAAATATTTATAAATTAATTTTCAGGTATGTAAACACTAATGTTAATAACATTAACAATTCTAACTCAAAATTAAGGTCCCTTTCTAAAAAAAACTTCATGAAGTGTCAAAAGGTCTGGGCTAAACACTACTCGGGAAACGCCCCGAAATAAAATGAATATCACGGGGTCACCAGGTATTTAAAGTCATTGTGGGGGAATGCAGTGCTTATGGGCAATGTAGTAAAACTTAAACTATAGAATTTCAGGAGCCTTACACCTATACACATATTTCGGCTTTTAATCATAATAAACTACATAATACGAGTATATAGTGAACCTGTAGCGTTGTTTTACTACTAATATTCCTTTCACAGCGTAGGTTGATATCAAAGTGTCAACTGACATTTTTGTTACTTTTTTCTATGATTTGATATATTAAATGGTTTTATGATAAACGGTTGATATTATTCATTACTGTGAAAATTACAAAATATCAGCAATTAAAACGGGTTAGCCACAAGATGAGACAATTGCTAGACAATACATGTAGATACATGTCAAAAACTTACATAAAATTAACATCGTTGTGTAAAATCATTGAATCAAACTTATTGATGTATCACATCGCTTAGAACACAGACATCTTTTGCATATTTTGCGAATTTTTCCAATTCGAAATTTACTTGGTTACATGAAGTATATATCGTTGTGTACAACGAATTGAATCGTTCTTACTGATGTATTAGAATGCGCCTACCCCCCCCCCCACACACACCCATGGATCTGCTAGAGGGAGTAACGATTAATAGATGAATTGAACCGGCTGGTGAATTATTTAATCTACTGAGAAATATAACGCATGAAGCCAATTTAAAATTTCTTTAATAAATAAAAGTGAAAATAGGAATAAAGACAGAAAATGGTACGTACGTGCGCTATTCTACGGGGTTGGTTTCGTTCAGTACTATTTAATATTCCTCGCTCCGGATTGGAGAAAAGAACCAGTTTGTTAATTGCACATTACTTGCCTCACCATAAATACTCTCCCCATTATGTAGGACTCCTATTAATATGTGAATTATGCACTGAAACAGGAACCGTCAATATTGCTTTAGTAACGGATTCATCTATTATCCTTTACGGTTTTGTTACATCCTTGATTATTAAGTATTACACGAGTATGTTCACACATCTTATATATTGATTGATTGGTATTTAAACCGCAACAGAACAGGATTCAAATTAAATCAATGAAAGTCACGTGACTAATGGAATGTTCCCACGGTGATTGTATTTTATAGTAAACAAAACCTTATAGGATTTAAATTCAGTCAATGAAAGTCACGTGACCAATGGAATGTTCCCACGATGATTGTATTTTATAGTACACCAAATCTTAAAGAATGGTTTAACATAGTTATGATTAAATAAATAGCATGAGTCACTCCAGTTTTGATTTTAGTCTTATTTTTTACAATTCTTAACTATGTAAAGCATGAATAATTTCATACTAATTACTTATGTCAACTTTTGAGCCTAAATGTAATTTACTACCCTGTAAATCATTTATTATCTTTCGAATGGGTTTTTAATTGTTTTGCTATGACATTTTGTGTACTGAACGGAACCTCAAACCCGGCCTTGTAAAGATAAAATTGCCGGTTAAAGAATGGTTATAATGATATACTTCAAAAATAAAAAGATGTATTTTATACAAAAACATGTTAAAATATGTTTACCATAACAGTGGGGCCGATAATAAAATATGTACCGTCAGCTTCCAGAAAATCGACCAAATTGTTCAGGCAATCCTGAAGTTTGAAAGAAAACTAGTGAAACTCCAAAACTAGTGAATACTTAAAGGAAGATACATCCAAGGAGGGCAGACATGATCAGACATTATCACCCCTTCCCCCGAGAGCATCCTCTTTATAATAAGTTAATTAAAATATATGAATAAATTTTGATCAAGAGTAAATTATTTCAGTTAATGCTCTTATAATCCGTGGTTTCAATTCCAATAAGTATTTTATTATTTATCTAAATCTTGACGGTTATATGGCAGTCAACCAGGAGTTTAGCAAGTGATTTGAAGACAGACCTCCGGACGGTCCTGCTGGGCTTCAGAATATTAATAATGTTGAAACCGAAAGCAGATGTCCTAAGGGCCACCCCAGAAGAGGTATTTCACCCAATCTTACTCTCGTTAAACATTTGTCTATTTGTCTATTCTTATGGAAGCAGAGCACTGATAGGTGGCTGAAGATTCACCGAGACCCTATCAAAAGTATTTTTGTATTTTTTAGGCCGCCATTCGTTTGGGACGTGTCGACAGGCTAATGCAAAGACCTCTGTGAGTGCAACATACATTTAGGACCTGTAAAAGACTAGAGAACATACCTATGTGTGTGCAATATAGAGCGGACAATTCACCTCCACATCCCTGTAACAATCCTAGGCCAACCCATCAACCACTTCATTCCCCTACCAGCCGACGTGGTACCCATACCACGGTAACCGTTTAGTTGTTCTCCAGACACTTATTATTCAGTTATAAAATATCTTTAATTAAATCGGGTCTGGAGCTTCTGTCTCTTTTTCTATAGACTGCAATGAAGATAACGAGTCTGAGAGGCAGTATGTATGGACTTGTTACTGATAACCCAGTTCAATGCATCTTAAATAGCCAGGAGTTATACCGAAAAGATAGCGATGTGATTGCTGAGTCTTTTAGCGTTTTAAAGAGTTGTGGATGGAATAGAAACGGCACATGCAACTATGTCAGATACCCGGTTTTTAGACCCGTCAGTGTGTATTTTAAGATGCTCAGCTTAAGTTTGATCAATTTGAGAAATAGTTTTATCTTTGACGAGGTGCGGAAAGTCTGATTTTGTTAGATTCTTTAGCGATAGAAATGTATACTGAAGGATCTTGAGAGGAACCATAGAAGGCGTCAGGTCTGGTAAAGTTACATCTCTGGTCCTGGCCCCCTCAAAAATGCTTTATGTGTGTATGGACCAAAGGGCACAGCTCTGAGCTTACCATTAAGTATCAAAATAATAATAAATATACATAATTTTGATACTAAAGTAAAAAAAAACAACAGTTAAGGTATCCATAACAATTTTGTAGTATTGAAAGTAGTTACAACACATACACAATAAGAATTGAACATTGGCCATTGCAAGTGCCCATTTCTGGGCTCGTTCAATGTGCATCTAACGTGCCAATATCTGACCTAGCACCCTGTCCTTTCCAACTTCTTGCTGTAGCACTGTGTATTTAGTTTTGATGAAGTAGCCGGGCCCCAATACTTCACTTACCGGGTTGCATATTTTCCGGGACAGTTTCCTAGCCCAGTAGTTAAGGTAGCACACCCACAAGAAAACTCTTCACTTTTAATGCTTTAGCCATTATGTTGTTAAGCACAAGACTACACATCTTTTGAGGGTTTCATGGGTTTCATGGTAGCGTTTCGAATCGATCCAGAAGCATATTTCATTTTTCTCTTTTATTTTGTCATAAACTTTCATTTTTGCAGAAGATTTTACATTAATTTCATTAAGAAGTAGTTAATTTCAGTTTAACACATAACATTACCTTCTTTGAAGATTTTCTTACTTACAGTCCCGGCTGAAATAGGTTGAGAATTTCAAACCCTTAATTTAAACGAGACGGTAAAACATTCTGATTTTTTTTAAAAAGTTTAATTTTTTTTATAAAGAACAGGTCATGAGTATTTCTAAAACTTGTTGATTTTACTATTAAACGTCAAGGTTCCAATTCGTGTGTGTTAACAGTGTGTTAATACCATAAGGCTGTTTCACTACAGTCTGATTATATTTGTTGATGATTTGATCAATAATGTAAAGTTAATTCTGAAAGCAAGCATATATTTTGTTACTCTGATATAAAATTATTACCAACATGTTGAAAATAAATGAAATAAAGGTTTTTTTCTTGTCTAGGGAGATGTCGCTTGTATAAAAAATATGAAATGGGGGGGGGGGGTAATTTAAACTTAAATAAAATAGGTATTTGACGGTAAATTTCTTTTGAATATTGTTTTTAAAAAAGGAAATAATACACATTTAGCAATTATCAAGCTGATAATAGTTTTTATGATTCCCAGGGTTGCTACCGTATAAGTTTTATTTAACCTTCGCAGGTACAAGGAAAGTACCACCGCCTCTTCCTCTGGCATGTATGCAGGTGTACAGGGTAGGGCTCTCAGAGTTACACGAATGGCTTGATTTTGTGTGTTGTACAAGACCTTAAGACTGTTTGGCGAAGCATTAGCATATACTTGAGCTCCATAGTCTATTTTTGAACGTAATAATAACGTTATAAATAACCAGAAGACTGTGTTTGTCTGACCCAAAATATGTTCGACATAATACTATCATTAGGTTCAAGTCCTTTTCACATCATTCTTTTATTATCTTAACATGTTGTAAGAATGAGAGATATGGGTCGAGGTAAAGGCTTTAAAACCGTTAAACATTTTAATTTTAAAATGATATTTTGATCTCCTAAAAACGTCCACAGTTTGCCTAGGAGTGTTGCCAAACAGCATAGTTTTTGTTGTTTGAAATTCTAAAGCCCCAATCTATAGACCAATGCTCAACCCTGTTTTTAACTTTAATTGCAAGAAGTTTGCCCGCATGTGAGGGTAAACATTTGGACGTATATGACTTAGGATCGTTTTTGTCTTTCCAGAATTTTGAAGACGCACAACGAGGGTCGTTATCCTCTCGGACGGAACCGCCAAACCTCGCCAGACCAAGTTATAAAAATGCAACCAGATTTTAAGGTTTGATATCGGAATGTGCCCAATCACCAGATAAGAGATTCATCTCCGTTGGCGGACTTCCTCCTGCTACCAATGACTGATTTAAGCTCACTAAGTGAGAGAGGTAAATTAAGAGGCGTTGAGTTTTGTTCTGTCTCGTTTAAAATATCTACATATATATCTTCATTATCGAACCGATTTTGGAAAGCCAAAGTTTCAGGCGGAAGATTGCTATCACCGAATACGGATTTTTTATGTGTGATTAAAAATTGAGCCTTTTCAATGGGATTGTTGGCAGTTTTATTTCTTTATCTAAGTAGTGGTACAGGGCAGGTAGAATGACCTTTAATTCAGTGAACCTTGTTCCAAAAGTCTCTAGTATTTGATCCATGGAATCACATTCTTAGCTGATGTTTCCAAAAACCTATATAAAATCATATTGTCAGGCTAGGGGTTTATTTTAAGGTTATTAAATGCTTATTGTATACCTGTACAGCTTTGGAGCATTTGTCCGTCCACTATCGGACCGTTTGACGTTTGGGCTAATAACCGGAGGAGGGGATACTACTCCAAGCTATTGGCAGGATTTTGTCAGTCAACTGACGATTAAAATGGTCCAGATCATTCAGATCAAAGTCAGAGCGAGAAAGTCCAAGACACAATCTTGTAAATTCATACCAGTCAGCCTTTTCAATATTAAAAGCTGGCAGGCGACTCTCCCGTGAATTTGTCGATCTTTTTACCTTTTGGGGGGCAGTAAGGCAAGGAAAGAGATCCGACCCTTAATTATCGTCTAGGACCCCACATGATGTAACACCTGTCAAACAGACACTGACTATGGTGAGGCCATTGCACATGGGTTGAGATTTCCATCCAAGTACAGACGTCCTCACAATATATACAGACTCTGGAACAACCCCAACCTGGGTGATGTTCATTAAAGTCACCAGTGTATACCAGTTACATTACATTGGTTGTACTCCGTATATTACTCTCCTGTGTGTGAAGTGCCTGAATATCACAATCCCGGGAGTTGGCATGTTTTAGAACAAAGAGCTAGTGCTTTGTATGGTGCGCAATAATTGCAAGTGCCTCGATGGACGTGCCTCCATATTTTTTTAGGGAACAGTGACCTGCAGGGCCTAGTATTGAACATTATTCTTAATAAATTGTTAAGCCTGCAGATACCTTATCATTTAAGTTTGTATGATTTGAAATTTAATAAGTGTGATATCCGGGGATTGTTTTGTTAGTTAGTCCTCTTAGTTTCTTGAATGCCAATATATCAATCATATTTGAATCAGTAAACTATTTTACTTCCGAGTGTTTATTGGCGGAAACACCATAACACTTGAATGAACATATTTTTAAATCCTTATCCATTTATAATGTTATTAAACATGCAGAGGAGATTAGATATTTTGGGTTTGCTCATTGGAGACAAGGAGTAAAGTCTACGACTCATCTAATCCAAGCCTTCAGTTGACCAGGTGTCTAGGGACCCCTGCAGTGGTGCGCTGGCAAGTTATATGATGGCCTCATGGGACCACCTCAGCCTTGCGGACTTATCCTAAATTTCTTAAATTGTCTGAATTTCTTTCATTTTAAGATTTTACCAAGTTTGTCTTATTTTTATTTTCTATATAAGGGCATGAACAGTGTTTTAACTATAGATAAAAAAATGGTTATATATTTTTAGTGGCCATTGAATTATTGAGTTATTAAACTTTGTAAATGTTACCATATTTGGAATTGGGCTATGACCACACATTGGGGTTGTTTCATATCAATTTAATATTCCAGTGTTACCTTTTTGTTATGCCTTTATACTAGAGTTATGGGAGGACCGGTTTGCGGCAGAGCTATGGTGGTTAACATTTTGGGGAAAAAATGATTCCATTTCACGGAATATATCCTCAGCTGCTTTCAATATTATACAATGAGCAGCAATGATGGTTGCGATGCCTCAGGTCTTTAAATAGATACACACTGCCTGTAGGCAGCTTAGTGTGAATTACCACAGATTTTACACCTGCGGTTTTGATTTTTGCTATACATATTAGATTGTGCAAAAGCCCACCTACCACATGCTACTTAAAATATGCACTTAGGGGCCTAATGCCCAAACCCCTGACATTTCATACACCTATCATGGTCCTCCTGTCTAGGGTGAACATATAAAATAAGGCTTGTTCCGCCCGATCTTACGCACCCTGTGAGGCTCGTCTGGGGAATAAAAGTTATTCCAACCAATCGGGTTAATCCCGGTGGTGGTGGGGCCTCAAGGCGCTCCAGCCCCAAGATATGGCACTGGTCGCATGGGGGCAGCTCCAGACGAGTCCCAAGGCCCACTAGGTCGTCTTTCTTGGGAACTCCAGCCAACGCTACACGAACTGTATGCCGAGAATAGGATAGTGCAGCACGGCAGTCAACTCTCATGAACTCATTCCCATATCTATTATCTTGACAATTGCCTTTGTAGATACCAGTTGCATGGGAAGTGCCCCGGAGGCTAGTGGGACTGACCAGACGGGAGAGGAGCTGACCCAAATCTTATGCGAGTTCAAAAAAGGACCCTTGTTTGGCAAAAAGTTAATTTAGTCAGAATAACCATTCACGACCAAAATATCTTTTCTATATATATATACAAATCCAAGAAGTATGTAAATGTCGTATTAACAGTTCAAGTTTTGCTTAATTTGCTGACATGAAAACTACCAAATGTGGATTGGCGTGTTTCCCGACGTGCCTGATAATTGCAGCTACCTAAAGAAATTCCAGAGCTACGACTTGCAGCATCTCGTCCTGCATGTCACCATATATATATTTGTATGTTTTCCCCTCTAGCCACCTGAGCACTGGCTCGTCTTCTTCACAATTATGCATATTTAAACATTCTAGAGAATCTTGACCATTGAGATTCCAATATATTAGTATTTTTGATAATTCGTTCAAGGATCACACGTTATTCATCAGTATGTTGAATGGTACATTTTATAAGTTCTGAAAATATTGTCCATACCATGCACATATTTCTATCTACTTCTCCTGGTAGCACGACAAACGTTATAAATACATTTTAACTATGCAAACAGTTCCCTGCAGTACTTACAGTACTTTGATTAAGTTTACAATAATTGTCAAACGTTTGAACAACTGTCAGCTTGGATTTCCATAAACAAGGTCAAACCCCTCAAAACTTCTGTTTCGTCGACCGCTCCAAGGCGGTGGCCCCAACATTTTATTATACATGTCGTGTTCTGTCTGTCTGGTTTACACATGATGTATGTCTCGATCAAAGGGAGTGGCCCCAACATTTTATTATACATGTATGTTCTATCTGGCTGGTTTACACGTGGTGTGTGTCCCGTTCCAAGGAAGTGGCCCCAACATTTTATTATACATGTAGGTTATTGCTGGATGGTCTACACGTGATGTGTGTCCCGTTACAAGGGAGTGGCCGCAACATTTTATTATACATGTATTGTTCTGTCTGGCTGGTTTACACGTGGTGTGTGTCCCGTTCGAAGGGAGTGGCCTCAACATGCTATTATACATGTATTGTTCTGTTCTATCTGGCTGGTTTACACGTGGTGTGTGTCCCGATCCAAGGGAGTGGCCGCAACATTTTATTATACCTGTAGTGTTCTGTCTGTCTGGTTTACACGTGATGTGTGTCCCTTTCCAAGGGAGTGGCACAAACATTTTACTATACATGTAGGTTATTGCTGGATGATTTACACATGATGTGTGTCCCGTTCCAAGGGAGTGGCCCCAACATTTTATTATACATGTAGGTTATTGCTGGATGGTCTACACATGATGTGTGTCCCGTTCCAAGGGAGTAGCTCCAACATATTATTATACAAGTAGTTTCTGTCTGGCTGGTTTACACGTGATGTGTGTCCCGTTCAAAGGGAGTGGCCCAAACATTTTATTATACATGTAGTGTTCTGTCTGTCTTGTTTACACATCATGTGTGTCCCGTTCCAAGGAAGTGTCCGCAACATTTTATTATACATCTAGTGTTCTATCTGGCTGGTTTACACATGATGTGTGTCCCGTACCAAGGGAGTGGCCCAAACATTTTATTATACATGTAGTGTTCTGTCTGTCTGGTTTACACGTGATGTGTGTCCCTTTCCAAGGGAGTGGCACAAACATTTTACTATACATGTAGGTTATTGCTGGATGATTTACACATGATGTGTGTCCCGTTCCAAGGGAGTGGCCCCAACATTTTATTATACATGTAGGTTATTGCTGGATGGTCTACACATGATGTGTGTCCCGTTCCAAGGGAGTAGCTCCAACATATTATTATACAAGTAGTTTCTGTCTGGCTGGTTTACACGTGATGTGGGTCCCGTTCCAAGGGAGTGGCCCAAACATTTTATTATACATGTAGTGTTCTGTCTGTCTTGTTTACACATGATGTGTGTCCCGATCCAAGGAAGTGTCCGCAACATTTTATTATACATCTAGTGTTCTATCTGGCTGGTTTACACATGATGTGTGTCCCGTACCAAGGGAGTGGCCCAAACATTTTATTATACATGTAGTGTTCTGTCTGTCTGGTTTACACATGATGTGTGTCCCGTTCCAAGGGAGTGGCTCCATCATTTTATCATGCATGTATGTTCTATCTGGCTGGTTTAAACATGATGTGTGTCCCGTTCCAAAGGGGTGGCCCCAACATTATAGTATACATGTAGTGTTCTGTCTGGCTGGTTTACACGTGATGTGTGTCCCGTTCCAAGGGAGTGGCCCCAACATTATAGTATACATGTAGTGTTCTGTCTGGCTGGTTTACACGTGATGTGTGTCCCGTTCCAAGGGAGTGGCCCGAACATTATAGTATACATGTAGTGTTCTGTCTGGCTGGTTTACACGTGATGTGTGTCCCGTTCCAAGGGAGTGGCCCAAACATTACATTATACATGTAGTGTTCTGTCTGTCTGGTTTACACATGATGTGTGTCCTGTTCCAATGAGTTGGCCCCAACATTTTATTATACATGTAGTGTTCTGTTTGTCTGGTTTACACATGATGTGTGTCCCGTACCAAGGGAGTGGCCCAAAACATTATATTTTACATGTATCTTCTATCTGTCTGGTTAACACGTGATGTGTGTCCCGTTCCAATGAGTTGGCCCCAACATTTTATTATACATGTATGTTCTGTCTGGCTGGTTTACACGTGATGTGTGTCCCGTTCCAAGGGAGTGGCCCCAACATTACATTATACATCTAGTGTTCTGTCTGTCGGGTTTACACATGATGTGTGTCCCGTTCCAAGGGAGTGGCCCAAACATTTTATTATACATGTAGTGTTCTGTCTGTCTGGTTTACACGTGATGTGTGTCCCGTACCAAGGGAGTGGCCCAAACATTTTATTATACATCTAGTGTTCTATCTGGCTGGTTTACACATAATGTGTGTCCCGTACCAAGGGAGTGGCCCAAACATTATATTATACATCTAGTGTTCTGTCTGTCGGGTTTACACATGATGTGTGTCCCGTACCAAGGGAGTGGCCCAAACATTTCATTATACATGTAGGTTCTATCTGGCTGGTTTACACGTGATGTGTGTCCCGTTCCAAGGGAGTGACGCCATCATGTTATTATACATGTAGTGTTCTGTCTGTCTGGTTTACACGTGATGTGTGTCCCGTTCCAAGGGAGTGCCCCATCATTTTATTATACATGTAGTGTTCTGTCTGTCTGGTTTACACGTGATGTATGTCCCGTTCCAAGGGAGTTGCCCCAACATTACATTATACATGCAGTGTTCTGTCTGGCTGGTTTACACATGATGTGTGTCCCATTCCAAGGGAGTGGCGCCATCATGTTATTATACATGCAGTGTTCTGTCTGTCTGGTTTACACATGATGTGTGTCCCGTACCAAGGGAGTGGCGCCATCATGTTATTATACATGTAGTGTTCTGTCTGTCTGGTTTACACGTGATGTATGTGCCGTTCCCAGGGAGTTGCCCAAACATTTTATTATACATGTAGTGTTCTGTCTGTCTGGTTTACACGTGATGTGTGTCCCGTTCCAAGGGAGCGGCTTCATCATGTTATTATACATGTATTGTTCTGTCTGTCTGGTTTAAACATAATGTGTGTCCCGTTCCAAGGTGGTGACCCCAACATTTTATTATACATGTAGTGTTCTGTCTGTCTGGTTTACACGTGATGTGTGTCCCGTTCCAAGGGAGTGGCTCCATCATTTTATTATACATGTAGTGTTCTGTCTGTCTGGTTTACACGTGATGTATGTGCCGTTCCCAGGGAGTTGCCCAAACATTTTATTATACATGTAGTGTTCTGTCTGTCTGGTTTACACGTGATGTGTGTCCCGTTCCAAGGGAGTGGCCCCAACATTTTATTATACATGTAGTGTTCTGTCTGTCTGGTTTACACGTGATGTGTGTCCCGTTCCAAGGGAGTGGCGCCATCATGTTATTATACATGTAGAGTTCTGTCTGTCTGGTTTACACGTGATGTGTGTCCCGTTCCAAGGGAGTGGCGCCATCATGTTATTATACATGTAGTGTTCTGTCTGTCTGGTTTACACGTGATGTGTGTCCCGTTCCAAGGGATTGGCTTCATCATTTTATTATACATGCAGTGTTCTGTCTGTCTGGTTTACACATGATGTGTGTCCCGTTCCAAGGGAGTGGCCCCAATATTACATTATACAAGCAGTGTTCTGTCTGTCTGGTTTACACGTGATGTGTGTCCCGTACCAAGGGAGTGGCCCCATCATTTTATTATGTATGTATGTTCTGTCTGTCTGGTTTACACGTGATGTATGTCCCGTTCCAAGGGAGTGGCCCAAACATTTTAATATATATGTATTGTTCTGTCTGTCTGGTTTACACATGATGTGTGTCCCATTCCAAGGGAGTGGCTCCATCATGTTATTATACATGTAGTGTTCTGTCTGTCTGGTTTACACATGATGTGTGTCTCGTTCCAAGACGGTGGCCCCAACATTTTATTATACATGTATGTTCTATCTGGCTGGTTTAAACATGATGTGTGTCCCTTTCCTAGGGGGTGGTTCCAACATTTCATTATACATGGACGTTCTGTCTGTCTGGTTAACACGTGATGTGTGTCCCGATCCAAGGCGGAGGTTCCAACAATATGTAAAGTATATTCTATGCATAAAGAATCGTTGATT
Source organism: Mya arenaria (assembly GCF_026914265.1). Classification (NCBI taxonomy): domain Eukaryota; kingdom Metazoa; phylum Mollusca; class Bivalvia; order Myida; family Myidae; genus Mya; species Mya arenaria. The sequence continues at coordinate 16,768,504 of NC_069131.1, read as the reverse complement.
ATATTTTTGTCGTTTCTGTTCTTGTTGTAGCTGCTGTTAGTTGGCTGCAGTTGTAGGCGCAGTGGCGGTTGTTGTAGAGATAGTTGTTTTACGGGTATTAGTGATATAAGTCAGAATAGTTTTGGTTCTTGTTGGCACCGTAATAATTGGTGTATGCCTAGTAGTAAGGTAGATGGTATTGTGTTTGTTGCCGTGAGTTGAGTTGGCATAGACAGATGTACTGGGAAAAGTATTTTGAACGCTTTCAACGGCTAAATTTCGGGCAAGATGTGAATACCGCAGTGCTAGAAGAGCTTTGGTTTAAAGATAGTTCTGTTCCGAGCATGCCTGATATGGTCGAGCATTTACGATAGTGTAACAATTCACCCTCGGGGACACAATCCGACCAAGATAAAGATTGAGAATTTTTTTGTTTTAAAGAATTGGTGGTAATGTTGTTGTTAGTGTTGTTGTAGGAATATGTTTTTGTATAAGGCGTTTATTAAGCAGGTGTGTTCGTGTTGTTGTTGTTTTTTTTCTTCTTTTTCTTCTTTTTCTTCTTCTTCTTCTTCTTCTTCTTCTTCTTCTTCTTCTTCTTCTTCTTCTTCTTCTTCTTCTTCTTACTTTGTTCATGCTATAATTATTATTTTTTTATTATTATTATTATTTTTTTATTATTATTTTTATTATTATTATAAAAAAATATTTATTTATTTTCATTTCTTTTTATTATTAAATTTTTGATATCAGAATTATCAAATAGCAATGTCATCGACATAGTCTGCGGAGAATATGATTCTCTTGCTTACCACAATTTTGGTCAATCATATCAGTTTGAAACTGTGAAGAATAATATCCTATTTTTCCAGACCTGTGAAGAATATGATCTGGGAATATTAGGGTCCTATAATGCTCACTAAACTTCTATATAAACGTCAAAAAGCAAGGCATTGACCGCTTTGAAAAGTAGTGCATTTAAATCGACATTGCGGTACCTTCTAAATGTTTGACTGTATTTTTCGTAGTGTTGTATCTGTGCGAGGCATAACATTCAAAGTATAAACAAAAGCATATTGACAGTTTGTCCAATTTTGTCACGTACGCAATGCGCCCTTGAGATTGATCATATAGACCGCAGACAGGAAATATAACATACCTATTTTATCCATGTATAAATGCGTCTACCCTTTTTATGAGAGATTTTTTCACATTTCAAACGCAAAACAGCGATTTCATTGGCGAATCAAAATAGGCAAACTGTTAATATACGTAATTTTACAGAGCTACTCATAATTATACATGCATCTTACATCTAACCTGTTCTTATCGTATCCACATAACGTCTTCCTTGCAATAAAACCTGATCTACGTGTATTCTATTTTTTTTATTTTCCGCATACCATAAAAAGTTTAAGAAATATGAAGTACGCATATTACTTTTTGCCTTTAAATTATGTAAATACTACTCTGAGATAATCCCCCCAACAATGTAGCCGAACAGAAAATCCTGGAATGTAATGTCTCATAAAGGGAACTTTAAACAGCAATATTTTAAATAAACGCCTCTTTCTTTTTTTATTTTTATATAAACCGTTTAAATAATAGGAATTCCCTATAACCGATGAAAGCGGCGCTAGGAAGCATGCCAAGCCCATTTTGAGCTCCTCGGCAATTTTTATCAATGCCGGTACATCATCCGACGTAGTTCGTAAAAATCGAATCATATTATTAATTGAATGCAGTGTTTTAGCTTGTACTTGTAGAAGTTTAAATTGATGTCCAGTGAAGTGATTCATTGCAAACATAATTGGGATTCCCAAAATTGAAATTACTATGCCATCTACCTTCAGCGTCAGGGGCGTAGCGAAGCTTTACTGAATGATATGCACGAAAGGGGGCGGTTGATTGGAAGTGGAAAAATGGAGAATGGAACTACCATGTTGAGATCTGAGGTGTATTTGGACGGATTTAAAAATTCGAGACCGCCGACTTTGTAGATCTCAAGTCATTGATTTAGGCTCAGTATCTAGCACAGAGAAGCAATTCTTACCTTGGCTGATCTTCCTCTTATTCTGATATCATTTTTAGCTTAGCCCTCGACTTTGATGCTATTTGTGGCCATATTTATTTTTTTTCATTTTGATGTTAGGCACATGCGTAAATGCGTAACGCTGGCTACGCCCCTGAGCGTAATTTTAGTGTACCGATTTCTGACATTGTAAAACGTTCATATACATCCGAGGTTGTTTTCGGAAAAAAATGGCCCAGGAGTTCCGAATGCGTCCAGCCAAGATGTGCTATAGTATAGGTTAGAGTTTATTAAGTAATTTCTTCGTGAAAAAGTAACTTAAGAAAGCGGAACTCACAGAGAAATTATTTAATAAATTTTAACCGACTTGTTAGTGTTAGCCCCTCCCAAATTGCATCAGCTTTGACATGAATCCGTGCGCCTGTCAAAAAGATCTGTCAATCACTGCAAAATAATGTGACGCCATTTAAATCGCGTTGACACAGTAATCTAGCTATTGCATATGCAAACAGTAGGCGTGAATATATCCGCATGCGCAGTTATTGCAATTTACTTAATTATGAATAGTTTTCTTCTGCGAATCCAGTAAGGAATCTTCACAAATACGAATCTCAACATTTAAAAAAATCTAGCGCCCCTGATTGGCTGACAATGTAGGGCAAACACTAATTTAGGATAACGATCGTTTACAGGGGCTATCATCGTAAACAATATTGTCTGCGGAGATCAGCATTGGGTTATGACCCCTTATCTGATTGGTGTGAATGAAAGGGTCGTGTTCTTGCTTTGAATTCAGCGTTCAGTATAGATGTTTGCGGCGAACTTTTGCTATTTGGTTCCCCGCTTGCAATTAATGCGCTGCGTTGCTACAGGGTTACAAAACAAAACGAATGCGAGCGTTTTGTAATTGCTCGCCTTACTGAACGCACCGAAGTAAAGGGTGCTTAAATTAAAAGTATTGCAAAAATGTGTGTTTTCGGTCCGTTATCGTGGTGTGTTAAAACGCAAAAACCCGGGCGTTATCGGTAGAAAACGTTCATTACTCAGTAAATTCACGTGCCGTTAATGAGTGGCTTTTTGTTTTACATAAGCGCTTTCAGGGCTCGCATCATAACAATGGCAGCTGAGCGAACTGCTTTTGACCGAAAGTTGGTCAACGATGCCAACTCTTGCACAAAAACAAATTTCAGCATACATAGCTATATACAAATATCAACAAATTAAATAAACCGCATTCAACTTACATATTTTCTTCTGAGTTGTCTTTTCCTGGCAAGTTGATGTGTGTTTACTAGATAGTACTTTATGTAGTTGTTTTGACTATTTGTTTGCTTTAAAAGCACTAAATAAAGTCTTAAACGTTCAACTCTTCCGAATATTAGTTATTTTTGTCGATTTTATTCAAAACAAATGACTAATATGGACATGATTCCATTACGTTGTGTGCAATGAACAAAGAAATTTCAAATATTTTTTTTCCTTGAAGCTGAAGATGTTGTACATTTCATCAAGAACATGTTAAGAAATTTTTCAGGCTAAATTAGTTATCAAAACAAATTAAGGTTAAAATTTCGGATGAATGCCTGATCAACAATAGAAGTAGCTCGTAAAAGTAAATAAAAGTGTTTATCAATTGTAGTGTTTTAGCACATATGTTTTAATACTAAGTTCAAATTGACTTCAAGTGAAAATATAAAATAGTGTGGCTACTGCATTGGGAAGGACAACGAAACGTAAGTTTTGAGGGGTTTTACTTTGTTAGCAAACATCTGTCAATAATTGCAAACTTAATCAAAGTAATGTAAGTACTGCAGGGAACTGATGGCAGGATGCTGCCTTGAAAGGCATATTGAAATATGTCTATGGTATTAAATTTGAATAAATTGGACCAGCACCGCAGGGAATGTTACGAAGCGGCTTCGCGAAAACGCGACAGCAAGATAATGATAACACGACAGTACGATGATGAAAATGTGACAGTAATATGATGGATACGCGACAGCAGGATGATGATAACGCGACAGTATGAGGGTGAAAAAGCGACAGCAAAATGATGATAACACGACAGTGCGATGATGAAACCGCGACAGAACGATGATGAAAACGCGACAGTACGATGATGAAAACGTAACCGATGAAAACGCGACATTACAATGATGAAAACGCGACAGTACGACGATGAAAACGCGACAGCAAGATGATAATTATATGACAGTACGATTATGAAAACGCGACAGCAAGATTATGATAACGCGACATAACAATGGTGAAAACGCAACAGTACGATGATGAAAACGTGACAGAAAGATGATAATAATAGGACATTACGATGGTGAAAACGCGACAGCAAGATGATGATAACACGACAGTACGATGATGATAACACGACAGTATGGTGGTGAAAACGCGACAGTACGATGGCGAAAAGGCGACAGTACGATGGCGAAAACGCGACAGTACGATGATGAAAACGCGACAGTATGCTGATGATAACAAGACAGTACGATGGCGAAAACGCGACAGTACGATGGAGAACACGCGACAACACGATGATGAAACCACGATTTTACGATGATGATAACGCGACAGTACGATGCTGAAAACACGATATTACGATTATCAAAACACGACAGTACTATGATAAAAAAAAACACGACAGTGTGATACTACGATAACAACAACGCGACATCACGATATTAACATGATGAAAAGGCGACAGTCCGATGGTGAAAACACGATAGTATGTTGCATTATGTTCATCGTACTGTCATGTTATAGAGCATTCGTTATCGAAATGTCGTGTTTTCAAAATCCTACTGTCGCGGTTTCGTTATCGTAGTTTCGTGAGTTCGCGTTTTCATCGTCGCACTTTCGAGTATCGCGTTGCAGTTCACCATAATCACTGGCGATGGCCATAACAGCATTCCTCTTTACACGAACCCATCCAATCAATGCATTGCAATAAATACAATATAATGTACAGTTTATCATTTATATACATCTTAATCAGTAAGTTAGAATTCAATACCATAAAAACAACAAGCAAATGAAATCATTTGTACCTTTTATTTCATTCTTTCATCACTTGATAATAACATATATGCATGTAATACACACTAACTCTTGATTATATATTATATTTCTACCATTACATTAATTCTTGATTATATGTCATATTTCTACCATAGCATTAACTCTTGATTATATGTCATATTTCTACCATCACACTAACTCTTGATTATATGTCATGTTTCTACCATCACACTAACTCTTGATTATATCTCATGTTTCCACAATCACTCTTACTCTTGATAAAATGTCATATTTCCACAATCACACTAACTCTTGATTATATGTCATGTTTCTACCATCACACTAAATCTTGATTATATGTCATATCTCTACAATCACCCTAATTATTGTTCCACAAGCATCACTAATGACCACTAGTTTTGTACAAATACTAATTCCATCGACATCAAGATTTATCTGCATTCCTCATCATCCATTTACATTGCAATAATTTACAAATAAGGTAATTTTCTCAGTATCCAGTGAAGTATGTCATTATGGTCAAATTATGTATTTCATCAGTGTCAAATTAAGTAAGTCATGAGGGTCAAATGAAATATGTCATAAGGGTCAAATGAAGTAAGTTATAAGGGTCAAATGAAGTAGGTCATAAGGGTCAAATGAAATATGTCGTGACGGTCAAAAGAAGTAAGTCATCAGAGTCAAATGAAGTAAGTCAAAAAGGTCAATGAAGAATGCCATTATAATCAAAAAAAGATAGTCATAAGGGTCAAATTAAGTTCCTTATAAAGGTCAAATGAAGTTAGTCATCAGGGTCAAATGAAGTAAGTTTTAAGGGTCAAATAAAGTTAATCATAAGGGTCAAATGAAGTATGTCATTATGGTCAAATGAAACATGTCATTAGGGTCAAAAGAAGAAAGTCATCAGGGTCAAATAAAGTAAGTCATACGGGTAAATAAACATAATTAAAACTATTGGTCAGAAAATAAATTGCAGACACCATTAACATATGTCCATGTAACGTCTACTTAGGTCAATAGTAAACAATATAAATATTAACACGGGAAAAGTAATAAATTGCAGACACCATTAACTTATGTTCATGTACCGTCTACTTAGTTCAATATTAAACAATATAATTATTAACAAGGGAAAAGTGATAAATTGCAGACACCATTAACTTATGTTCATGTTCCGTCTACTTAGTTCAATAATGAACATAATTATTATTACTATTGGAAAGTAAATAAAATGCAGACACCATTAACTTATGTGCATGGTCCGTCTACTTAGTTCAATTTATGAACATTACAATTATTACTATTGTAAAGCAAATAAAATTGCAGACACCATTAACTTATGTTCATGAACCGTCTACTTAGTTCAATTAGTGAACATTATTATTAATACTATTGTAAAGTAAATAAAAGTGCAGACACATTAACTTATGTTCATGAACCGTCTACTTAGTTCAATATTAAACATCATAATTATCAACAGGCGAATGTAAATACATTGCAGACACTATTAACTTACGTTCATGTACCGTCTACATAGCTCGATAATAAACAACATAATATATTACATGTGAGAACTTAATAAAGTGAAGACACCATTTACTTATGTATATGTACCGTCAACTTAGTTCTGTAAATGAACATTATAATTTTTACTTTTCGAAAGAAAATAAAGTGAAGACACCATTCTTTATGCTCATGTACCTTCTACTTAGGTCAATAAATAAACATTATAATTGTAAATATTGGAAAGTAAAGAAACTGCATACACCATTAACTAATGTTCATGTTCAGTCTACTTAGTTCAATAGTAAACAATATATTTATTACCACGGGAAAAGTAGATTAATTGCAGACACCATTAACATATGTTCATGAACCGTCTACTTATTTCAATGGTAAACAATATAATTATTTACACGGGAAAAGTAATAAAGTGCAGACACCATTAACTTATGTTTATGTACCGTCTACTTAATTCAATAAATGAACATTATGATTGTTACTATTGGAAAGTAAATAAATTGCAGATAACATGAACTTATGTTCATGTACCGAATTCTTAGTTCATTAAATGAACATTATAATTGTTACTATTGTAGAATAAATAAAGAGCAGACACCAGTAACTTATGTTCATGTACCGTCTACTTAGTTCAATAGTTAACAATATAATTATTAACACGGGAAAAGTAGTAAAGTGCAGACACCACTAACTTATGTTCATGTACCGTCTACTTAGTTCAATAGTAATCAATATAAATATTAACATGGGAATAGTAAATAATTGCAGACACCATTACCTTATGTTCATGTACCGTCTACTTAATTCAATAAATGAACATAATGATTATTACTATTGGAATGTAAATAAATTGCAGACACCATTAACTTATGTTCATTTACCGTCTACTTAATTCAATAAATGAACATTATGATTATTACTATTGGAAAGTAAATAAATTGCAGACACCATTTACTTATGTTTATGTACCTTCTAATTAGTTTAGTAAATGAACATTAAAATTATTATTATTGGAAAGTAAATAAATTGCAGACACCATGAACTTATGTTCATGTACCGTATTCTTAGTTCATTAAATGAACATTATAACTGTTACTATTGTAGAATAAATAAAGAGCAGACACCAGTAACTTATGTTCATGTACCGTCTACTTAGTTTAATAGTAAACAATATAATTATTACCACGGGAAAAGTAATAAATTGCAGACACCATTAACTTATGTTCATGTACCGTCTACTTAGTTCAATATTAAACAATATAATTATTAACAAGGGAAAAGTGATAAATTGCAGACACCATTAACTTATGTTTATGTTCCGTCTACTTAGTTCAATAATGAACATAATTATTATTACTATTGGAAAGTAAATAAAATGCAGACACCATTAACTTATGTGCATGGTCCGTCTACTTAGTTCAATTTATGAACATTACAATTATTACTATTGTAAAGCAAATAAAATTGCAGACACCATTAACTTATGTTCATGAACCGTCTACTTAGTTCAATTAGTGAACATTATTATTAATACTATTGTAAAGTAAATAAAAGTGCAGACACATTAACTTATGTTCATGAACCGTCTACTTAATTCAATATTAAACATCATAATTATCAACAGGCGAATGTAAATACATTGCAGACACTATTAACTTACGTCCATGTACCGTCTACATTGCTCGATAATAAACAACATAATATATTACATGTGAGAACTTAATAAAGTGAAGACACCATTTACTTATGTATATGTACCGTCAACTTAGTTCTGTAAATGAACATTATAATTGTTACTTTTCGAAAGAAAATAAAGTGAAGACACCATTCTTTATGCTCATGTACCTTCTACTTAGGTCAATAAATAAACATTATAATTGTAAATATTGGAAAGTAAAGAAACTGCATACACCATTAACTAATGTTCATGTTCAGTCTACTTAGTTCAATAGTAAACAATATATTTATTACCACGGGAAAAGTAGATTAATTGCAGACACCATTAACATATGTTCATGAACCGTCTACTTATTTCAATGGTAAACAATATAATTATTTAAACGGGAAAAGTAATAAAGTGCAGACACCATTAACTTATGTTCATGTACCGTCTACTTAATTCAATAAATGAACATTATGATTGTTACTATTGGAAAGTAAATAAATTGCAGATAACATGAACTTATGTTCATGTACCGAATTCTTAGTTCATTAAATGAACATTATAATTGTTACTATTGTAGAATAAATAAAGAGCAGACACCAGTAACTTATGTTCATGTACCGTCTACTTAGTTCAATAGTTAACAATATAATTATTAACACGGGAAAAGTAGTAAAGTGCAGACACCACTAACTTATGTTCATGTACCGTCTACTTAGTTCAATAGTAATCAATATAAATATTAACATGGGAATAGTAAATAATTGCAGACACCATTAACTTATGTTCATGTACCGTCTACTTAATTCAATAAATGAACATTATGATTATTACTATTGGAATGTAAATAAATTGCAGACACCATTAACTTATGTTCATTTACCGTCTACTTAATTCAATAAATGAACATTATGATTATTACTATTGGAAAGTAAATAAATTGCAGACACCATTTACTTATGTTTATGTACCGTCTAATTAGTTTAGTAGATGAACATTAAAATTATTATTATTGGAAAGTAAATAAATTGCAGACACCATGAACTTATGTTCATGTACCGTATTCTTAGTTTTTTAAAAGAACATTATAACTGTTACTATTGTAGAATAAATAAAGAGCAGACACCAGTAACTTATGTTCATGTACCGTCTACTTAGTTTAATAGTAAACAATATAATTATTACCACGGGAAAAGTAATAAATTGCAGACACCATTAACTTATGTTCATGTACCGTCTACTTAGTTCAATAGTAATCAATATAAATATTAACATGGGAATAGTAAATAATTGCAGACACCATTAACTTATGTTCATGTACCGTCTACTTAATTCAATAAATGAACATTATGATTATTACTATTGGAAAATAAATAAATTGCAGACACCATTAACTTATGTTTATGTACCGTCTACTTAGTTTAGTAAATGAACATTATAATTATTACTATTGGAAAGTAAATAAATTGCAGATAACATGAACTTATGTTCATGTACCGAATTCTTAGTTTAGTAAATGAACATTATAATTCTTACTATTGTAGAGTAAATAAAGTGCAGACACCAGTAACTTATGTTCATGTACCGTCTACTTAGTTCAATAGTTAACAATATAATTATTAACACGGGAAAAGTAATAAAGTGCAGACACCATTAACTTATGTTCATGTACCGTCTACTTAGTTCAATAGTAATCAATGTAATTATTAACATGGAAAAGGTAATAAATTGCAGACACTATTCACTTATGTTCATGTTTCGTCTACTTAGTTCATTTAATGAACATTATTATTATTACTATAGGAAAGTAAATAAATTGCAGACACCATTAACTTATGTTTATGTACCGTCTTCTTAGTTTAGTAAATGAACATTATAATTATTATTATTATTGGAAAGTAAATAAATTGAGGACACCGTTAACTTATGTTCATGTACCGTATTCTTAGTTCATTAAATGAACATTATAACTGTTACTATTGTAGAATAAATAAAGAGCAGACACCAGTAACTTATGTTCATGTACCATCTACTTAGCTGGATAATAAACATCATAAAATATTACATGGGAGAAGTTAATAAAGTGAAGGCACCATTTACTTATGTGAATGTACCGTCAATTTAGTTCAGTAAATGAACACTATAATTGTTGCTTTTCGAAAGAAAATAAAGTACAGACACCATTAACTAATGTTCATGTACCTTCTTCTTAGGTCAATAAATAAACATTATAATTGTAAATATTGGAAAGTAAATAAAGTGCATACACCATTTACTGATGTTCATGTACCGTCTACTTATTTCAATAGTAAACAATATAATGATTACCACGGGAAAAGTAAATAAATTGCAGACGCCATTAACTTATGTTTATGTACTGTCTACTTAATTCAATAAATGAACATTATGATTATTACTATTTGCAAGAAAATAAATTGCAGTCGCCATTAACTTATGGTCAAGTACCGTCTTCTTACATCAATAGTCAACAACATAATTATCAACACGCGAAAAGTAAGTAAAGTGCAGACACCATTAACTTATGTTCATGTACCGTCTACTTAGCTCGATAGTAAACATCGTTATTATAAACACCGGGAAAGTAAGTAAAGTGCAGACACCATTAACTTATGTTTATGTACCGTCTACTTAGCTCGATAGTAAACATCGTTATTATAAACACCGGGAAAGTAAGTAAAGTGCAGACACCATTAACTTATGTTCATGTACCGTCTACTTAGCTCGATAGTAAACATCGTTATTATAAACACCGGGAAAGTAAGTAAAGTGCAGACACCATTAACTTATGTTCATGTACCGTCTACTTAGCTTGATAGTAAACATCGTTATTATAAACACCGGGAAAGTAAGTAAAGTGCAGACACCATTAACTTATGTTCATGTACCGTCTACTTAGCTTGATAGTAAACATCGTTATTATAAACACCGGGAAAGTAAGTAAAGTGCAGACACCATTAACTTATGTTCATATACCGTCTACTTAGCTCGATAGTAAACATCGTTATTATAAACACCGGGAAAGTAAGTAAAGTGCAGACACCATTAACTTATGTTCATGTACCGTCTACTTAGCTCGATAGTAAACATCGTTATTATAAACACCGGAAAAGTAAGTAAAGTGCAGACACCATTAACTTATGTTCATGTACCGTTTACTTAGCCCAATAATAAACATCATAATTATTAACATAGGAGAAGTAAATAAAGTTCAGACACCATTTACCTACGTTCATGTACCGTGTACTTATTTCAATAAATGAACATTGTAATTATTACAATGGGAAAGTAAAAACAATGCAGACACAATTAACTTACTTTCATGTGCTATCTAAGTTCAGTAATTGAATATAATAACTATTAACATAGGAAAAGGTAATAAATTGCAGCCACTAGTAGCATTCCACAAGTACCGTCTTTGTAAATATATACTGCTTGTTTTAAAAACTTGAATCGTCAAAATTCACATTTCTTATTTATTAATAATGTTTTTTAATTACATTTACCTTTATAAAAAATTTGTTTTGGAAATATGTTTTATTTTCAAAATTTCCTATTTTACCGTAAAATACCATTCCTATCATTCACTTTTACCTTATTCATATATGTATAAATAACTTTAAAAGTCATTCTTCAAAATAAAATGGTTATGCTAGTATAAACCAAATGTTACTGGGGTATACAATATGTTAAACAAACACCGGGAAAATGACATGCAGAATATAATTAGGGCATGAAATACAGGATATATACATGTAAACAATGGGAATAACAGGAAAATGTGAACTGTCATGAAATAAAGTAAAACAATGCTAACCATCACATATGTACAAATGCCAATGCATTCTAGTTATCTAAATGAATGTACATGTGCATTGATGGAATAAGATTTTAATTATTGATCTATCATGAGGAGACTCCTAAAGCTAAATCCATTATTTTCCTATAGTTTCCATTTTCGTGACGAGGAAATAATGAAATGTTTCGATATATAGCAGATGAAATAAACTGAAGTAAGCAATTGTGTAAAATGAAGTAAGTGTTTAATGTGGCATGTCATCAGTGTCAAATGTAGTATGGCATCAGTGTTAAATCCAGTATGCCATCAGTGTTAAATCCAGTATGCCATCAGTGTTAAATGTAGTATGGCATCAGTGTTAAATCCAGTATGGCATCAGTGTTAAATGTAGTATGTCATCAGTGTCAAATGTAGTATGCCATCAGTGTTAAATGTAGTATGGCATCAGTGTTAAATGTAGTATGCCATCAGTGTTAAATGTAGTATGGCATCAGTGTTAAATGTAGTATGTCATCAGTGTTAAATCCAGTATGCCATCAGTGTTAAATGTAGTATGGCATCAGTGTTAAATGTAGTATGCCATCAGTGTTAAATCCAGTATGCCATCAGTGTTAAATGTAGTATGGCATCAGTGTTAAATGTAGTATGGCATCAGTGTTAAATGTAGTATGGCATCAGTGTTAAATGTAGTATGGCATCAGCGTCAAATGTAGTATGGCATCGGTGTTAAATGTAGTATGGCATCAGTGTCAAATGTAGTATGGCATCAGTGTTAAATGTAGTATGGCATCAGTGTTAAATCCAGTATGTTATCAGTGCCAAATGTAATATGTCATCAGTGTCAAATGAAATATGTAATCCTTATCAGATGAAATATATTATCAATGTCAAATGAAATATGTAATCCGTGTCAGATAAAATATATCATCAGTGTCAAATGAAATATTTAATCCGTGTCAGATGAAATATGTAGTCCGTGTCAGATGAAATATATCATCAGTGTCAAATTAAGTATTTTATCAGAGTCAAATGAAATATATCATCAGTGTCAAATGTAGTAAGTCATCAGTGTTTAATGTAGTATGTAATCTGTGTCAAATGAAGTATTTAATCCGTGTCAAATGAAGTATGCCATCAGTGTCAACTGTAGTATGAAATCCGTGTCAAATGAAGTATGTTATCCGTGTCAAATGATGTATGTAATCCGTGTCAAATAAAGTATGTTATCCGTGTCAAATGAATTATATCATCAGTGTCAAATGAAGAATGTAATCCGTGTAAAATGAAGTATGTCATCAGAAACAAATGTCATATGTCATCACTGTGAAGTGAAGTATGTCATCAATAACAAATGTAGTAAGTCATCACTGACAAATAAAGTATGTCATCAGTGTCAAATGTAGTATGTAATCCTTGTCAAATGAAGTATGTCATCAGTTTTAAATGAACTATGTCATCAGTATCACAAGTAGTAAGTTATCACTGACAAATGAAGTATATCATCAGTTGCAAATGAAGTAGGTCATCAGTAACAAATGTTGTAAATGAACACTGTCAAATGAAGCATGACATCAGTGACAAATGAAGCATGTGATTAGCGTCAAATGAAGTATATCATCAGTGTCGAATGTAGTTAGTTATAAGTGCGATCTTTTTTTAATTGTATGTCAATAAGGTTAACACTATTTCTCGTGAAAACGCTTCAAGTCTTACCCCCAGAGCACCCTTTATTTGCAGTGACGATGAATTCTAGAATCGGCATTATTTATGAGAAAGATTAAAACAAATGGAAGTATACTAACAGTAACGATGAAATCTAAAATCGGCATTATTTATAAGACAGATTAAAACAAATGAAAGTATACTAACAGTGACGATGAATTATAGAATAAATGTATGATGCAAAACAGTTCAAACATTATCTAGACGCAGAATTATCAGACAAATTAATAGGATGCACATATTACCGCATTTATACAAATGAAACTATATTAACAGTCATTGAATGTATTCTGAAACCACCATACCATACAATATATATTTATATGTATTCCGAAACCACTATACCGTACAATATATATTTATATGTATTCTGAAACCACTATACCGTACAATATATATTTATATGTATTCTGAAACCACTATACCGTACAATATATATCTATATGTATTCTGAAACCACTATACCGTACAATATATATTTATATGTATTCTGAAACCACTATACCGTACAATGTATATTTATATGTATTCTGAAACCACTATACCGTACAATGTATATTTATATGTATTCTAAAACCACTATACCGTACAATATATATTTATATGTATTCTGAAACCATCATACCGTACAATATATATTTATATGTATTCTGAAACCACTATACCGTACAATATATATTTATATGTATTCTGAAACCACTATACCGTACAATATATATTTATATGTATTCTAAAACCACTATACCGGACAATATATATTTATATGTATTCTGAAACCATCATACCGTACAATATATATTTATATGTATTCTGAAACCATCATACCGTACAATATATATTTATATGTATTCTGAAACCACTATACCGGACAATATATATCTATATGTATTCTGAAACCACTATACCGTACAATATATATTTATATGTATTCTATAACCACTATACCGTACAATATATATTTATATGTATTCTGAAACCATCATACCGTACAATATATATTTATATGTATTCTGAAACCACCATACCGTACAATATATATCTATATGTATTCTGAAACCACTATACCGTACAATATATATTTATATGTATTCTGAAACCATCATACCGTACAATATATATTTATATGTATTCTGAAACCACTATACCGGACAATATATATCTATATGTATTCTGAAATCACTATACCGTACAATATATATTTATATGTATTCTGAAACCACTATACCGTACAATATATATTTATATGTATTCTGAAACCATCATACCGTACAATATATATTTATATGTATTCTGAAACCACTATACCGTACAATATATATTTATATGTATTCTGAAACCACTATACCGTACAATATATATTTATATGTATTCTGAAACCACTATACCGGACAATATATATTTATATATATTCTGAAATCACTAAACCGTACAATATATATTTATATGTATTCTGAAACCATCATACCGTACAATATATATTTATATGTATTCTGAAACCACTATACCGTACAATATATATTTATATGTATTCTGAAACCACTATACCGTACAATATATATTTATATGTATTCTGAAACCACTATACCGTACAATATATATTTATATGTATTCTGAAACCACTATACCGTACAATATATATTTATATGTATTCTGAAACCACTATACCGTACAATATATATTTATATGTATTCTGAAACCACTATACCGTATCTGCAACCACTATACCGTACAATATATCTTCATATGTATTCTGAAACCACTATACCGTACAATATATCTTCATATGTATTCTGAAACCACTATACCGGACAATATATATTTATATGTATTCTGAAACCACTATACCGTACAATATATATTTATATGTATTCTGAAACCACTATACCGTACAATATATATTTATATGTATTCTGAAACCACTATACCGTACAATATATATTTATATGTATTCTGAAACCACTATACCGTACAATATATCTTCATATGTATTCTGAAACCATCATACCGTACAATATATATTTATATGTATTCTGAAATCACTATACCGTACAATATATCTTCATATGTATTCTGAAACCACTATACCGGACAATATATATTTATATGTATTCTGAAACCACTATACCGTACAATATATATTTATATGTATACTGAAACCACTATACCGTACAATATATATTTATATGTATTCTGAAATCACTATACCGGACAATATATATTTATATGTATTCTGAAATCACTATACCGTACAATATATATCTATATGTATTCTGAAATCACTATACCGTACAATATATATTTATATGTATTCTGAAATCACTATACCGTACAATATATATCTATATGTATTCTGAAATCACTATACCGTACAATATATATTTATATGTATTCTGAAACCACTATACCGTACAATATATATTTATATGTATTCTGAAACCACTATACCGTACAATATATCTTTATATGTATTCTGAAACCACTATACCGTACAATATATATCTACACAAACACAACTATTTTAACAGCAGTAATGTACATTAAAGGGACTCACTCACAGCTTTTATGTTGGCAACAATTTTTTCATGCTTTAAATTCATTTATTTGACTTCCTTTGTTGAACAAACGAAAAAACAGCCATTGGTAGATAATCACTTGAGCAGACTTTTGTGAATCCAAGCCGAAAATAATTCAGTTTACAACAGTGGTACCAGTGCTTTTCGGAAAAAACATATCCAGATATTTGGCAATGGCAAGTACACATATGCAAGAGAGAGATCTTATATGATGTTAATGATAATGTTTAATCTATGTTACTAGCATTTTGTTCACGGTTTACAAGAACTATTTATTTTGGATTTTTGGACTTAAAAAAATGTGAACGAGTTCCTTTAAAAACTAATTTACGTACAAAACATGCACGTGTATGTAAACAAATCAAGCTCTATTTACAGTAATAATTTACTCTGAAATCACTTAAACTTGCAAGGCATATAAAACACATTAAACAGACTAAACTCAATATACAGCAACAGATAAATTTAGAATAGTTATGACAATGTCAAGAAAGGTAACACTATTTACAGTAATAATGTACTCTGAAATCACTATAACTTGCAAGGCATATACAAACACATCAAACAGACTGAACTCAATATACAGCAACAACACACTTTAGAATCATTATGACAATGTTAAGAAAGGCAACTCTATTTACAGTTAATCATTATGACAATGTTTAGAAATGCAACTATATTTACAGTAATAATGAACTCTGAAATCACTATAACTTGCAAGGCATATAACAACACTATCAAACTCTCTTTACAGCAACAACCCACCTTAGAATCATTATGACAATGTTAAGAAATTCAACTTTATTTACAATAATAATCTACTCTGAAATCATTATAACTTCCAAGGCATATAACAAAACTTTCAAACTCTATATTCAGCAACAGCACTCTTTAGAATCATTATGACAATGTTTAGAAATTAAACTATATTTACAGTTGAACAGTATTCTGAAATCACTTTAAAGCTGCACTCTCACAAAATGAACGTTTGACGGCTTTTTTTTATTTTTTTGTCTTGGAAAAAGCCAAATTTTGCGAAAATGCATGGAA